>NC_056733.1:1563847107-1563882107 GCF_019279795.1 Protopterus annectens | reverse complement strand
CGATCTTCGGCCCCCGACACGGCTGATAGCAAGCTCAAGGTTTGCCAGTAACTCGAGACCAGCCCCTTATCCCACCATGAACTGCCTCAGATCTTGTTTGCTGCGAATAATAGTCTATACATATATATATACATCTATACATCCTATTCATAGTCTCTTATATATATATCTACGAAGAAGAAGAGTACCCAAAGGGAAAGAGAAATATTGAATAACCAGGATGGCACTAGCCTCTAAGTCAATAGTCAGCCAGGAGGGGGAAGGAGGGAGGGACGTGAAAATAAAGGCGAGATAAACAACTCACATGGAACGTTATGGTAAGTACATAACTTCTATATGTGAAGTTGTTAATCTCACCGATTATTTTCACTGATGGGTAGCGTCCCTAGCAACCTCAACCCTGGATGGCCCATGGGAGTATGTTTTTCAGTACTGTAGAACCAAAGGAAGACCTGTCCCTAAATGCCTTATCTACTTTGTAAAGTGAGATAAAGGCATGAGGGTTAGACCAAGTGGCTGCAGCGCAAATATCGTCAAGAGGCAATTTAGCTTGAAAAGCAGAAGAGGTAGAGACAGCTCTGGTAGAATGAGCTTTTGGTTTGTGCATTAAAGGCATGTTCACATTTTCATAAACAAAGGATATACAATCAGATAACCATTTAGATAAGGTTATTTTAGCCACTGGACTGCCTTTTCTTGCTTCTGAGAAGGCTACAAAAAGTTTATCTGATTTCCTAATATCCTTAGTTCTGTCAAGATAAAATCTGAGCTGTCTGTGAACATCAAGTTTGTGCAGCATATATTCTAAGTTGTTAGAGTGGTTGGGGAAGAACACTGGTAGTTCAATGACCTGATTGATGTTTGACTCAGAACAGACTTTAGGTAAAAAAGAGGGGTTCAATTCCAAACACCTCCACAACTCCACAAAAAAATTTTTTTGTAACAAAACACAAGTCTAAGCACTTTATCAGTATTTTCCTTTATTAACAATGCGATCTGGTACCTCGGCCTTTCGCCTTCAAGGGATCACAAAAAGTGTATGCTTTAAGCACATTTATATACACTTTACAAAGCAATTAGCACAAACAACTTAATCAATTCATTAAATTATTCAATAAACATTTCATCCCCATTTTACATATTACATTTAAACATTTTTATCCAGAATTTTAAATATATCTAAGTCCACATATTAATATCTATTTTGTTTCAAATATCTATACATTTCTTTTAACAATTATAAATACACACAACTATTTAAAATACTAAAATATAAATAATACATTAATTTAGATACAAAAATTAATTGCATTAACTTATATCAAATTACATTAGACTAAATAGCCAGTTCCAAATTAAGTCGAAAGGGCATTAAAGTTTTAAATTTCAAGATCATTTTTGTCTCTAATTCCAATAATTTTTGAGAGTAATCCCTCCCTCCCATGGAAAAGGTTTACCCAAAACACAGAACTTTAAACTACTAGGAGACCCTCCATGTTTTCCAAGGAAGTGCTGTGCCACACGACTTACTTCACTACAATTTCTAATACCTCTTAAGTGTTCTAAAACACAAATTCTAACCATTCTTTTTGTTTGCCCAATGTACCAAACATCTTTACAAGAACAACATAAAGCATAAACTACACCCACCAACCTGAAGTTAAAGTAAAATTTGGGATTAACAGAAATATCATTCATACTCTCCACATTCATTACCCTATTACACAAGCTAGAGTGTCCACATTGAAATGTACCCGGAATAGAATTCTTAATTTCATTCCCTTTCATAAAATTATAATTTAATAACTATTTTATATTCTTTCCCCTTTTATAAGAAAAAGTAATATATTCGGGGAACAAATGGCCAATTTTATCATCCTCTTTAATTAAATACCAGTATTTCATCATTATTCTCCTTAATTTTTCTGAAAATTTGGTAACAAAAAATAGATTTTCCCCAGCAATATCTTCTTCTAAAACATATCTGACATGGCTTAGTGCTAAATCACTTTGTCTATGGTGTGCAGTGTCCTGGGTTTGAGCCTTGCAAAGGCTGTTTATTTGGGTTGGGAGGGTGGCCTAATGGTTAAGGTGTTGACCTTGCAAACACAAGGTACAGGGTTTGAATCTCACAGGGGATAATTGGCTAGGCTTAAAATGGCTCACAAGGGCAGTTAGCCTAGTACTAATCTATGAATCTATATTTCAGAGCGACCACTTTTTCCAAAGTACATCTTGATTTACCAAATTTCCATGGACCTTCATCTCTTTTCCCAAGTTGTCTCCTTTTATATTTAAGTAAGAGATTTTTATTGTACCCCCTCTCACTCAATCTAATTTCAACATCATTCAATTCATTTATTTTCTCCCTCTCATCAATAGTATGATCACATATTCTTTTAAATTCACCTAGAGGTAATGAACATAATAAATGTTCTGGGTGCATGCTATTAGCATGTACAAACATATTGACCGCAGTATTCTTCCTAAATGATCCAAAAGCAATTTGTTCTAAATTACTATACAGCGTTACATCCAGAAATTATTTATTTACCTATTAAATTCATGAGAGAATGTTAATCCATGTTCATTCATATTTAGGGTCTCAAAGAAATCCAAAAAAGAGGGGTTCATTCTGAGAGATACTCTATCAACATGGAAGATCATGCAAGGTGGTCTGATGGATAATGCTTGAAGTTCTGACACTGCGGGCAGATGTAATGGCCACAAGAAAAATTGTTTTCCACGATAAGAATTTTAAATCACAAGAAAAAGCTGGTTCAAAGGGAGGAAGAATAAGTTGAGACAGCATAAGGTTTAAATTCCAGGGAGAAAAGGGATTTTTGATCAGAGGTCTCTTACAAAGAACGCCTTTAAGGAAGGTTTTGGATAATTTATGGCTCATAATATTTGAGCCATCAAGACCAAGGTGAAAATTTGAGATAGCAGCTAACTGAACTCGAACTGTAGCAGCTGCTGCCCCTTCCTTAAAAATGTTTGTCAAAAATTCCAAGATCGAAGATAGCAGAGCTCGAAAAGGGTCAATGTTCTGCGCGTTGCCCCAAATTGAGAACCTTTTCCATTTGCTGCCATATCATTTCCTGGTAGATGGCTTGTGAGAGGACAAGAGAACCTGTCTTGTATCTTCTGAAATTGAATGAAGCCTGGCAATTAGGGAAAGTGGATTAGCCAAGCAGTCAGTTTCAGGGACTGTAGAGAAGGCTGAAGGTCCCCTGACGGGTGTGACAGAAGGTCCGGAACTGGGTCCAGGATCCATGGATCCTCCAACAGATGATGGTGAAGAAACGGAAACCAAATCTGTTAAGGCCAGTAGGGGGCTATGAGTATAACCTTCCTTCCCAGTGATTTTGCTTTCTGTAGAAATCTGAGTATTAATGGGAAGGGTGGAAATGCATAAAGGAGACCCGGGGGCCAATTGTGTAAAAGTGCATCTCTCAAGGGATGACCGGGAGGTGGTATCAGAGCAAAGCAGCTTCTGCATTTTGAATTGATGTGGCTGGCAAAAAAGTCGCAGCAAGGCTGGCCCCATTTGCAGAAAATTAACTCCGCAACCTGTTGATTGAGAGACCACTCGTGAGGGAGTAATATTGCCCTGCTTAGCTTGTCCGCTATGACGTTGGATTTTCCCGGGATGTGCATTGCTAACAGAAAATGCTGGGATGATACAGCCCATAGCCAAACCCTGAGGGCTTCTCGACAAAGAGAGTAAGACTTGGTTCCGCCCTGCTTGTTCAAGTACCAGACTACTGACATGTTGTCGGTCTGAATTGCAATAGTCCCTAGAGGGAGAGAGTCCTGAAAGTACTGCAACACCAGAAGTACCGCTCTCAGCTCTAGAACAATGATGTGCAGATGTGATTCTTGATCTGTCCATGTGCCTTGGGCAGTCTTTCCCTGAAAATGCCCCCCCCCCACCCTATCAGGGAAGCATCCGTGGTCACAGTGGCTACTGGGGGGGGACAAAGGGTCTCCCTACTGTAACATGAAGAGACGTCAACCACCACCGAAGGTCTCTCCTGCAAGAATCCATGATAAGAATCATGTGGTGCATTGGTAGTTTCTGGTAAGACCACTGAGTGAAAAGAAGCCATTGAAGGATTCACATATGCATCCTTGTGAGTGGTATAGCCAGGATTGCTGCCGCCATCAAACCTAATACTTTCAATACCTCCACTGATGTAGCTTTGTTCTTTGACACCAGTGAGCTGATGTTTTGGCGAAGAAGGAAGACTCTTTCAATAAGGAGACATAGAGTGGTGATTGAGGTATCTAACTCTGCTCCTGTAAAAATGGTATGCTGAGATGGCGATAGGTCAGACTTTTCGAAGTTGATCGTAATGCCTAATTGATGACAGAGTGTCAGAGTGTATTGTGTTGCCTGAGTCAATTGATGCCTGGTGGTAGCGGTAAGGAACCAGTCGTCTAAGTATGGAAACACCTGGAATCCTAGACACCTCAGGTGAGCCATGGCCACTGCCATGCATTTGATGGACACTGTGGTGGCTGAAGTGAGACCAAAGGGCAGGGCTTGAAACTGGTAATGATTGGCTCCCAGCTGGAAGTGCAGATGATCTCTGGAGCATCTGTCCATCTTTATGTGATAGTACCCGTCCTTGAGATCTATGGAGCACATCCAATCACCTTTCCCTATAAAGGGAAGAATGGACTGAAGCGTGACCATTTGGAACTTCTCTTTCTTTACGAACTTGTTGAGTCTGTTGAGATCTAAGATAGGTCTCGAGCCCCCTGTTTTCTTTGGTACCAAAAAGAATCTTGAGTAAGTTCTGAATCCGACTTGGTCTGCTGGGACTGGTTGGATGACTCTTTTTTTCTAGCAATCTGTGGACCTCTATGATTGCTTGTTCCCTGAGATTGGGTGGAACATCTGGGATTTTTTTTTTTATAGGAATGGGAGGGGTAAAGAACGGTATGAAATATCCTCTTGAAATGATGCTTTGTACCCAAGTATCTGATGTTATGTATATCCAGGCTTCTGGGAACAAAGACAAGTGACCCCCGACTGCCTCCAGAGTCGAACAGTCAGGCCCCCTTTCAGGAGCACTGGTAGGACTGACCGGAGAACTGACTCCTTTCACCCTGTTGCTGTGGACCCCCTCTGCCACGGGAGTGGCGTCTTCTGTTATAACCCCCTTTTCTGCCTCTAGAGGGGGTTTCAGCATGTGTGTCATGAAAGGCTGTTTGAGTTTTTTGGAACCACATCTCCCCGCCCAGGGCCCTTGGGGTAGGGCCGAGTAGGAGTGGAAAAGCGGGCCCCAATGGCAGATAAAGTCTTGCCTTCCTGTTCACACCTGGTTAAAGTTTCCTTTACTTTGGGCCCAAACAGTGATAAGCCATCAAATGAGGTATTAACAAAAGAAGACTTGAAGGGTTCCGCAAAGGAACAGAGATGCATCCAGGCTTGTCTGCAAAGAGCAATGCCTGAACTAGTGGCTCTACTCGAACCATCAGCTGCATAGGATATGAGACGCATGGACAAGTTCACTACTGAGTTAAGGGTAGCGAGCTGGGCTTTGACTTTGTCGGCCACTCCTGCAGCTACTGTACCCTGTAGAGTATCTCCTAGCTCTTTCAGGAGATCTCTCTGTAGTCTTGTAAAATGGGTCAAGAAGTTCAGTGATCTCAGAGAAAAAGTTGCTAAAACTAAACATGCACTTCCCATATCTATCCATAACCCTAGCATCTCTGTTAGGGGGATGGATAGAAGAGGATGTCTCAGATACTTCCTTTTTGGTGGCTGCAGCCACCACCATGGCATCCACAGGCACTCCTTTTGTCAAAAAAGGTTTATCGACTGGGGCAGATATGAATTTATTGGGTCTACGAGGGACAGGTTCCATGGCCTCCGGTGACTCCCAAGCCTTACAAGAGATCAGATCCATGAGCTTGTCATAAGGCGGAGACACCCAAGAAGTGGAAGGTTGAGACCCAAAAGCCTTCAAGAGCACAGATTCATCCTTAGTAGGTGTCTTGGACTGCTAGTTGCCCCTCTGACTAAGGATCTCTAGTATCTCTGCAAAAGAGATATCCTTACAGAGGGACCAAGGGGACCCTTCTAACTCTTCTAAGTCTGTGTCAGATGTCAAAGACTCCTGTGGGGAGTCTAAGTGCCTCCTCTTGCACAGTCTCTTTCTGGGCACCTCCTAAGTGGGAGGGTCTGGAGAGGTCTCAGAAGAGCAGGGGACACCCTGTGGGGATACTTGAGGCTCAGGGTCTCTACACTTAGAGGGGTCGGTAGATGCAGAAGTAGACACAAGAGCTTGACGGGAGAGGGAAAGCTGAACCGATGCTGATGTTGCCTTTGGAGACAAAAGTCTCCTCATAGCATCGAAGGAACCATGGCTCCGACAAGGAGGAGTGGACGGACCTGAGAGTACCATCCGATCCTCCTGCACCGAAACCCTGGGGTCCGAGCCTGAGGTAGGAGCCAAGCTCATCTGAGCCGAAGCCCCGAGAGGGAGAGTCGGCATCAAGTCAGTGCGACTATCCTCCCTGGATCCGACTGAAGAGCGTCGGCTCCTAGAGCCCTCGGTCGGTGGCGAGGACATCCGAGTAGATGGAGCCGATAACCCCGGAGCGAATATCGGCTCCAAGGGTCCAACCACCATCGGTTCAACTTCCCTCAGCTCTAAGAGTCCAGTACAGCCCGGAGGAAAAGTAGACAAGTTTGGTTCCATGGTCTTCAGCACCGACAAGCTGGTCGGGGCCAACAACAATTTGGCAAGTCCTGGTGCCTGTAAAAGCTTCTGTACTAGCTGATCCATGTCCAAATCCGAAAGGCTGACTGAAGAAGGTGCTGACTGGAGCAGAGGTTAAGAAGGAACTTCGGAGACCGGCTCCAATACTGAAAGCTGTCTCTGAATCAAAGGTACACTCAGCTCCGATGACTGTGGAACTGATGACCCTTTTTCTGAAATTTTAGCCTTTTTGGATACCTTATCTGAAGACTTGGATTTTGAAGATTTGGAAGACATACTAGTACCTTCATGGCTATTCAAAACCTCTGAAAAAGATTGCTGGAGCAATCCTCTGTCTATAAGTTTCCTCCTTCTCTCCAAGACTACTCTTGAAGAGAAGGAGTGACAAATGCTACAGGTGTCTTGGAGGTGCTTAGCCTCCAAGCAGTAGACACATTGAGTATGCCCGTCAGTGATAGACATTTTCTGCCCACAATCTGGGCATTTTTTAAAACCCGATTTGGGATGGGATTTCCCCCTATCCTCTGACATACTGAGAAAAAAAAAACAGTAAATGGATTCACAAACAACTAAGCCAATCCGGGCACTATCTACAACAGTAATATATATATTATTGCTGATTAAATGCTAGGCGCGTTACAGCTATTTTTGTACCTGTGTTTGCGACTTTTAGGATTTTAAATAAGTATGTATATTACTGGTCATCACTGATATTTGTTAAACGCTAAGGTTATTGCTTGTTCTGGCGTACGTTGTTGTTTGTGGGCTACTAATACCTTGCCTTGTGTAGCTGAATGTAACGTGGCTTCTACTAAGTGCGTTAGAGCTACTTGAACCTTGGTTGCGTGTTCATGATTTTACACTAATATGTACTGCTGGTTTTGTAGTACGGTGGTGTTTCTGGACTATTATTAACTGGCCTTGTGTAGCTGATTGTAATCGCGGTTTCTACTAAGCGCGTTAGAGCTACATGCACCTTTGGTTGTGTGTACAGGGTTTTAGACTATTATATACTTTGTTGTTTGTGGGTTATTATTTGTGGGCATTACTTATTACTTGCTTTTTGGAATTGATTGAAACGCTGCTTTATTAGGCGCGTTACAGCTACATGTACTTTTAGCTGCATTTTCAGGACTGGAAATTGATATTTCTTTGCTGCTTATTTCTTATTCCGTGCAACGCTGAGGATATTGCTGGTTTTGGCGTAAAGTTGCTTTTGTGGACTACCATGTATTAGTACTTCTGCCCTGAATTCCACTTTACCTCTGGCGTGGGCCACTTGTTTCTGTGCTTATGTTGTTGATATATTATATACTGAACTGACAATTACTATCTTTTTGCACTTCTTGGTGTCTGTGCTTACGTCCTAGATATAGTATGGTACTGCACTGGCAATGTACTATCTCTTTGTAATATAATGCGATTTTTTCTTGCTCTATATGGTTTTTAGCGTTTTAGGCTAGACTTACAATTTTAGTCTTGGTGCCGCTAACCTTATAGCTACTTGCTTGAAGGGAGATGTGACTACTTCCGTTCCTTTTGTGGTGGCGTTGTGCATTTTGGTTTTTGGCTTGAACTGATGCTTAATGAGGGTTCTACATGAGAAAGCGCTAAGCTGTAGGAATTACATATATTTTTCCCGCCTTATCACTGTCAGACTTCCTCTAGGTAGCTTTTCGCGCGTTGTTCCACATTACTGCGTCCAGACTAAAGCTATTGTTTTCTGCACTGGGTTTCTGCACTCTACATTTTTAGTAGTGTCTTGTAGAAACCTGTGCCTGTTGTGTGCATGCAGATAAAGGAAAATTGTTACTTTACTCTTGATACTAAGCTGACAGTTAGTTGTACCTTGTTGATTTACCTAGTTAATGTACATATGTTATTACTTCATGTAAAGAGTTATTTGCTTGTCATAGTTCAAAGTTAATATATGTTGCTCATTTTGTCTTTTTTACATATTGTTTCTCCACCAGCTGGTAGAAGGTATATTTCTCCACTCTCTTAACTCCTGGAAGTGTTCGTTTGTGGACTCCTAAGAACTACTATTTCCACCCGCCAAATCCTGCCTTGGTTCCCCCCTGGGTTACCTAAACCACCCTGGACAAAACCACAGTTACCATCACTGTATGTTACAGTGTTTTTTTTTACTTTTATTCAAAGAGTATTACTTATACTATATATTTTTTCTCTACTCTTGTTACTTTAAATAGACTACTGCCAGTCTCTGCCAGCAGCAACCCCCCCCTCCCTGTTTTATTTTACTACTCTATTCTTTAGACTGCCTCTACATTTTGTAGACCCTTACCTTCTTCAATTCAGCCCTTAATCTATCTGTGTCTTTAGTACTTGCCTTTCACCTTCTCCCTCCTCCTATGCTCTTCTCTTCCCCCCCCCCTGGGAACTTTGTAGTGTCTCCATCTGCCCTCCTCACTGTTTGTATTTTCATATGCTCTCCTGACTCTTTCCTTCTTCCTTGTCGTTCTTTTTTTTTCCCTTTGCTTTTGCCCTGACTACATTCTCTGTCCCTTAGTCTGAGCAACCTGTCTTAAGGCTGCTTTCTTCACCACCTCTACATATTCTAGGCTTCCTTGAGCCTATCCCCATACTTGACTTACTCTCAGCCTCACTTATCTGCTATCTTTCCCCTTTTCTCCACTATCCTCCTTTAGCCAGCCTTCTGCCCTTGAATTGCACCTTACTGATTGTTTTCTCTCCCACTTGCTCTTCCATTATTTTGTGTGTGCCCCGCTTCGCTCCCCACCCTACCCCCATATCCCACCCACCCCTGGGTGTCCTTACCTTATAGCTCTCTAGACACTCCCCCATATCCCCTAGCCTATCACCATCCCTCTTATCAGTTAAGCTCTCCCCTTAGCTATACTTCACTCATTCCTTTTCTCCTCCTACTTCTTGCTACTTTAGCTACTCCCATCTCTAACATTCACCTCCAAATCATTCTTCTACTTCTCTTGTACTTCACCTAGACTAAGCTACACCTTGTACCTACTAATTCTATCAGCATCTACCTACTATTGACAACCTCTATCCAGGTCTTGTTGTTTACTTCTTCTTTCTCTTCAACACCACATACTACTGGTTATTTCATAACCACTGGCTCTTGCACTGACCAACTCTCACAAACTATATCATCCTAACACCTACTCAATACCATGCCTCCTACACTAAAACCCTTTCTCTTATACATCTTTCTCTTTACCACTATTCTAGCCTCTCTTACTATATCCTACTATATCACCCTCTTTGAAAACAACTCTTTAAAGGAACAAAATCATCATCTCCAGCAAACACTACCATCATCTTTTCACACTACCCTTAATCACAGTAACATAACCTGCTCCACTAATTTTCTTCTACCAAAATACCATAGAATAACTCATATAACATTCTACCTTAACAAAAGATATTGTAACAACTTACTCAAAATCCTTAAATTCCTATTCTACTCCAATCATTACCTCCTACTACATGGAGATATACATCCTAACCCTGGTCCCTACACTAAGACTAATCTAAACACAAATACACATTCTCTACCTATATCTCAACCAAGTATGAAAACATCTAACTCCCTTCTAATAGCTCACCTAAATATTAGAAGCATAAACAACAAAGTTCATCATCTCCATGCACTATTGAACTTGCACTCATTTGACATATTATGTCTTACAGAAACATGGTTAAAACCCTCTACTCATGACCAGGAAATAACCCTCCTGGCTACAACATACTCAGATATGACCGTAAAATAAGAAAGGTGGTGGTATAGCCATCTTCTATAAATCCAATCTCCAACTTACCATCCATAATGAACTTTCACTAACAGACCCCAAAGCTGAATCATTATCTACCAAACTCCAAATTAATAATAACAAATCTATCTATCTAATTTGTATATATCACCCCCCTGGTAAAAATACTCAGACTCTAGAAAACTTACTAAGCACACTTTCCAACCAACAACACCAAGAAACAATAATACTTGGTGATTTTAATATTGACTGGATAACCTGTTCAAACCAACACCCAACTAACCATATTAATCTATATGGGTTCAGGCAATTAATAACAACTCCTACTAGAATCCATAAACAAAAATAGAAAAGAAACAACTCTTGATTGGATCCTTATTAACAACCACCCTAGCAGTTACACTCCAGGAACCCTTCCTGATAATATTAGTGACCATATGCTTACATATGTCACAAGACAAAAAGTGAATATTCCACCTTCTCATAATCTAAGAACATCCCGATCAAAAAAGTTCTTTAACCCTGAAGATTTCATTACTGAATTACAAGCTTGTGATTGGTCACCACTAATTCACCTTGAACTAAATAAAGCAGTGACCTACTTTAATACAAACTTTCTTCAGATCCTTGATCATCATGCCCCTTTTCACTCAACTAGAATAAGATTCAAAGCTGCTCCATGGCTTTCTAAACAAACAAAAGATAAAATGATCCTCAGAAATAAAATCTGGGCCAAATGGAGATCTACTAAATGTCCATCTGATCATCTCCTCTTCAAACAATTACGAAATGCCACCAAAAAAGATACTGTTAGAGATAAAAAGGAATATTATCTTCACCTGCAACAAAGTAGTCAAAAAAACCCTCAAAAATTCTGGTCAAGCATCAATAAACTTCTTAAACCAGGACAGGCACCTACTCCTACCCCTACAGGCTTTCACCTTAACAATGCTACACAGATCCCTGATACCTTTAATAAGTATTTCACAGAAGCCATCCAATGACTAGCTACCTCATTACCTACACCATCTGCATCCCCACCTAATACCTCTGTACCCTTAACTAAGAACTTTCAAATCCAACCCATTGCTACATCTCTTATTTATAAGCTTCTTAAGAATCTCAAACCTTGCACCCCATCTGCTGGCCAACTCCCATCTGAATACCTACAAATAGCTGCTAAAGCTATCAATTATCCAGTCTCCATACTGATAAATAGGACAATTACTGAAGGAACAATCCCCACCTTATGGAAAATATCTCATATAATTCCCCTACATAAAGGAGGTTCATCAACTGAACTCTCAAATTTTCGTCCTATTGCATTACTTTCCCCATTAGCCAAAATTATGGAAAGATGCATTCACAAACAAATTCTTAACTATCTTCTTCAAAACAAACTTCTAGCCGACTGTCAACATGGGTTTAGACCATTCCACAGCACAACAACTGCTCTCCTTTCCTTCTCCGACTCCATAAACAATAATAGAAACAATAATTGCTTCTCCTCAGCACTTTTCATAGATCTGTCTAAAGCCTTTGATATGGTTAACCACAATATACTTCTTGACAAACTTAACCTTTATTCTCTTAGCCCACACTCACTACAGTGGTTTAGGAGCTATCTCCATAACAGGCAACAAGCAGTCCTTTGGGAGAACAACCTATCTTCCTTACTCCCAGTTAATATTGGAGTTCCACAAGGTTCAATCCTAGGTCCCCTTCTTTTTTCTTTATTCATCAATGACTTACATTTGAATATACCACAAGCCACCTGCATTCAATATGCTGATGACTCAACATTAATCTGCACTGCTAAATATCTTCCCTCCCTCCAGTCCCTCACCCAATCTGTCTTTCAATATGTTGAAAATTGGTTCATGCAACACTGCCTCCTCCTTAACCCTAAAAAAAACAAGCTTCTTCTCTTTACTCCCACTCATAAATCTCCCACACCTCTCTTTACTATCTCCTCAAATAATGCGACCAGCATAAACCCTGATAAGACCACTCGACTGCTAGGTGTAACTATTGATAATCATCTAAATTTTGATGAACACATTAATATCACTATTAAAACTGTCAACAAAAAAATTGGAACACTCTACAGAATTAAACCCTTTCTTACCCCAGAAGTTAGAAAAACTATTGCTCAAACACACCTGATCTCCACCCTCTTCTATGCCTCACCTATCTACACTAACTTATCCAAAAACAACACTACCAAACTCTCTATCTGCTACAATAGCATAGCCAGATTCATTACTGCTACTCCCCAACGTACTCACCATTGTATTAACCTCAAACTTCTAAACTGGTTAGAGCTAAATAACCACTTACTCTATCAACAACTACTCATCTTTCATAAGACCCTTTACTGCCCTGATGCCACCCCTAGCCTTACAAAACTGATCATACCTTATAAAAACCTAGCCACACTTCGTTCTGCTAATAAATTCCTAGTATCTCTAACTAAATCACAAAATAAAGCTGGGGATGCATTACTCTCAAATTCCATTGGTAAAATCTGGAATCAACTCCCACAAGAAATAACTAATCAAAACTCTACCTCTCTTTTCAAAAAACACATTAAAGAACATCTCAAAACACAATGGCTGTGTCCTTGTGCAAATCCCGACTGAAATCATGCTCTCATTCAAATATTTTTCCCCCCTTTTCCCCCTTACTTAGCTACTCATGATAACTTCCAAGAGTTTTTGAATTCTATCTAAGAATTAGGCTTTACCAGAATTTTTTTATTCTGCCTGTGTAAACTTTTTTGTTGTTATTTGTTACTCTTACTGTTTTTAAAAGCATTTTATATTACTATGTAGTATAGATTCATCTCCTATTTTACTAGGTGTTATGTGTTGAAACAAATTTTTTATTCTACCTGTATTGTTTTTTTTTTTACCTATATTATGCATTATGTAAGAAATCATTGTTTACTGCCTGTATTGGAGCTTTTCTCCCCGGGCCTCTACTGAAAACAGATATTTATGTCCAGTTAGACTAGCCCGGTCAACAAATGTAAAATAAAATAAATAAAATAAAATAAATATACATACAAATATAATACAAATATGGGACTAAGAGTACCACAGGAAAAAAAAAAACTAACTGCTAAAGGGATTAATAGTAGGAAAAAGGGCTAAAAGCCCACACAAACTAAAAAGCCAAGTCCCTAATTTAAAACAATTTAAACTATCAAAACTGTCTAAACTATCTAAAAATAATACAACTACACACACTACATAAATATATCAAAAAGGAAAACTTTTTTCAAAACTTTTTAAAAACTTGCTGTTTCTAAAATGGTCCGAGCTATCTGGATCACTGAGATCTTTCTTGCCATGGCAAACTAGATCTGAGGTAATTCTAGCAGTGCATGGTGGGATAATGGGCTGGTCTCGAGCTACTGGCAAACCTTAAGCTTGCTATCAGCCGTGTCGGAGCCGAGGATCAGCTTCAACCCATCAGTGGGAATAATCGGCGAGATTAACAACTTCACATTTAAGCTTTCGTTCTTTATAGGTGGTAGAACTTCTTCAGAATGCAATACATTTGAATGACAATATAATAAAAACTAAAGTACATACTATGTGAGAGAACATTAGAATCTTCTTAATGCTTATATACATTAACAAATGAACTAGCAGTATACATTCAAACTGAACAAAAGAACACTTGTAAAACTGAATATATGCAAATTAATCAGTTAAACCATCTCAGAGCACATTTTATGTTTATATTTTCATTTAAACCAGGAGAAGCTTCAGAGTTAAACAGTAGCTGCCACTTAAGTTTTCTTAGTTCCAAGTAGGTATCTGTATTACCAAGAAAACATCAACCTGTTCCAACACCAAAAACTGAAACTTAACAGAATTAGCATGTCATACATGTCATACTATGTTTAGCAATAGCATTGGTCATTTTCCTAGACCTAATAACCCCCAAATGCTCTTTAATTCTGTCTGACAGTCTTCTAGAGGTTTCCCTACATAAAAACTGCTGCATGAAGATCAAATACCAGCATATACAGCAGAAGATGAGAGACAATTAAACTGTCTAGAAAAAGTGACAGTATAGTTGCAGTGCGGGATGTATGGGCACACCACACATTTATGGGAGTGGCAATGGGATCTAAGGTAGCTCCTACATTTGCTAACCTTGTCCTCAGTACTTGGGAACTGGAATACTTATCAATTTTGAACAGTTTCAAACATGTTATTATGTATAAACGATACATAGATGATATCTTTTTTGCAAGGGAGGGTGATGAACAGACCCTTGACACATTTATATTTGACATGAGAAAAAGCTTGGATTTTCTTAATCTAGTAATATCTAGTCAAGATCACTCTATCACTTTCCTAGACACCAACATAGAGCAACTTTCTACAGGTGAATTAAAATGAACAGTTTACAGAAAAGAAACATATAAAAATAACTATTTGGATTTCACAAGTCAACATCCATTTTTTATGAAGAAAAACTTAATAAATGGACAATTTATCCACATTTCTAGGATCACCAGTTATGATAATGATTTTGAAACACAAGCTACACTATTGAAACATATGATCTGATGTTGTAAATCTTTATTCATTATTTACTGTTAGGACCTTGGTTCCATCCTCGGAACTGATATAGTCATTTCTCAGCTCACGCAAGCCAAAAACTCTCAGCTAAGAACCTACCCACAATGACCCTCTCCTAGATACTCCAGATCTCTTTTGCCATGTTCCTAGTCAGACGTGCTTGCCATCTCTCTCAAAGCTAAGTAGAAAATTGTTAATTTTAAGACAGTTTCTTTTCAAAATTATTTAACTTTTAGTCAAGTTAACCTTTGCTTACTGTCGCCTAAAACCTAAGCCTATTTCCTACCCTTTTCCTTGGTAATTTAATTCTTTACCTTTATTGGTACTGTCCCTCTCCTTTCCTTTCTACTAGTAGTATTTTTTAAAATAATAACATCACTGGTATTTTCTCCCTTATTTTTTCTATAGGATAGCCTTGTTGCCTTATTATGTCAGACAAAGCTAAGTTGGGTTGTAAGCAGTGTGACAGGTGTGGACATAAGATGCCTAACTCTGATACACAGGTTCATTGTGCCTACTATTTGGGTGTGAATCATATTAGAGCTGACTGTGACTTTTGTGCTAGTTTTAGTAATTGTACACTAGCAGAATGTAATAATAAACTTATCTTAAAAGGTTTACTGAAGACACCTTTTTTGGAGGCTCTATCTGGGTCAGAGGTCGCACCCTCGCCAAAGACCAAAAAACATAAGGAAAAACGGATTACTCAAGGCACTTTTTTCAGAAGCTCTATCTGGGTCGGAGGTCTCACCCCCTTCAAAGACCAAAAAACATAAGGAAAAACATATTACTCAAGGTACCTTTTTCAAAGGCTCTATCTGGGTCAGTAGTCTCCCCCCTCCAAAGACCAAAATACATAAGGACAAATGGAGTCACTCGGTTCCTGCATCTCTGTCAGTTACGGAACCAAGTCAGCTCCATGCTTCCTCGGCGCAGACCTCTTTGGCACCAGGCTTTGTGTCTTCTCCCTCGGTGCCATCCATGATATTCACCCCTATTTTGTCTCTGACCTTGGCACCACTGACTTCGGTGCAGTCCTTGGATCCGACATTAGCTCCAATGACTGTACCTGCTTTGGCACCATCCCTAGCCATGGTACCGAAAGTTTTCTTTGGCTCCATCAGCTCCAAACCTCGAATACCTGACAAGGACAAGATACTTTCGGTGCATACGGTCTCAGTTCTGACAACAATGTTTTCCCTTTTGGCACTGTCCACCCTTGATGCATCGGCTCCGTTGGAACCGATGCTGTTCTGAAGCAGTGCTTCAAATGTACCTTGGTATCTATCCTGGCACATATTTTTTGCTGGTGCCATCTGTGTCCATGGCTCTGATGGCTTCCAGTTCTTTTGCTCCTCTCCCAACCCTCTATTTCATGACTCCAGGCAAGGGAGTCACAAGAACACTCTTTGAAGGGAACCCCTTCTCCGGAGTCCTCCTCAGAAGATCCCACGGGGGAGCCACCTCGGAAAAAACGGTGCAAGAGGTAGCACCTAGATTCACCTGAGGAATCTACCACTGAAGACACTGATTGTAATGAGGGGGAAGGGTCCACACGGTCTCCCCCAGATGACATCTCATTCAGAGACATTCTTGAAATCCTCAAGCAGCGGGGATACCAGACGTCCTGTAACCCTTCTTCTGAGGAATCGGTGTTCCTGCAGGCCTTCCATGCCTGGCCATCTACTTCCTGGGTGACCCCACCAGCAGATGACCTTGTTAAACTAATTGTGCAGTGTGTCTGGAAGGTCCCTGACAATGTAGAACCTGTCCCTCGCAGGCCAGACAAAAATTTTATCTACACCTGAAGACCAGCCCCACTGGTCCTAGCAGTTGACAGTTGATTCTATGGTCATGGTGGTGGCCACCAAGAGGGAACTGGCAGAAGATAGTTCCACATCCATCCTCCAAACAGAGAGTCCTGTACCATGGATAGACTAGGGAAGCAGACCTATGCTTCAGTGACATTCACCATTCAGTTGCTGAATTTTCTGGCACACTTTACTTGCCTCCAAAGAGACCTAATTTCTGAAACGTCTTCCTCTTTGGTGGGGGTACTGCCTGATGAGCTGTGTGACACTGATGTCTCACAGTTAGCGACATTTGAATCCATCTCAAACACCTCAATACATTTGATATCTCACACCTCCGAGGGGGCAGCTCAAGCTGCCGCATCTGGTGTTGTGATGAGACATAATGATTGGATGTGGTTGTGTGAGTTCGCAGACCCCTTTAAATCTTTTTTTGCTAACGCACAGGTCGACGACTCTGCACTTTTTGGACCTAAGGTACGTCACACACTTGCACATAGTGAGAAGACGGAAAGACCTTGTCTGCTGTGGGCATATGCTTTTCCAACCCCCAGAGACCCTTCTTCAGAAACCAGAAGGGGGGAAAGATATGGTTTAAGAAATCCCGAGGATCCTTTTGGGTCACTCGTGGTGAACCATACCCCTGAGGCAGAGGGAGCAACTCATATGGAAGATGCCCCATTTGGGGTAGAGGGGGGTCTGCATAACCAGGGAGTCAGAGATTCTTTCTCTGGCAGACTGTACCAGTGCTCCTGAGCAGATGCCTGATTGCTTTCCTCTAGAAGCAGTCGGGGGTCATTTCTCTCTGCATCTACCATCCTGGTATCTTATTACTACTGATCTTTGGGTGCAGAGAATAATATCCAGAGGCTACCAAATAAAAAAACTGCTAAGAAAAAAGGGTCATCCAACCAGTCCCACCAGAAGACAGGATCCAGGTTTTACTCAATGTTCTTTTTAGTGCCAAAAAAGACAGGGGACTGGAGACCAATCCAGGATCTCAGCCTACTGAACAAATTTATCAAACCACAAAAATTCCAGATAGTTACAGTACAGCCCATTCTTCCCTTCCTAGGGAGATACAATTGGATGTCTTCTATAGACCTACAGGATGCATGCTACCACATAAAGATGGATCACCACTCCAAGAGTTTTCTCCGCTTCCGGCTGGGAGCCAATGACTACTAGTTCAGGGCACTGCCATTCGGTCTCTCAACAACCCCCCCCCCAAGTGTTCACCAAATGTATGGCAGTTGTGGTAGCCCATCTTCGACTACAAAGATTCCAGGTGTTTCCCTATCTAGATGACTGGCTCCTTATCGCTCCGACCAGGAACCTCCTAGTCCACAGTCTCTCTTACACTCAAGATCTTGCTATCTGCTTTGGGATTACAATCAACAAAGACAAATCTCAGATGTCTCCAATGAAGACACTGGAATTTATTGGAGCGGTCTTCAACATAACATCCTGTCAAGCTTCTCTCCCCCTTCACAGGTTTTTGAAAATAAGACACCAAATTCAAGACCTCTTCCTGACATGTTTGTACCAGCATGTCTTGTACTGTATTTCTTGGGCTCCATGGTAGCTGTCATTACTTTGGTACCACTGGCAAGACTGCATATGAGAATCCTGTGGTGGCTCCTTTCCACACAATGGTTGTTGTTAACCCACCCACTCAACCACATGATATGCCTTACAAACTGCTTCAAGGAGAAAATGCTATGGTGGATGGAGCCACAAAAAAAATCTGTGGTGTTGACCGTTCTGTCTTCCCCAACCCATGGCCGCGGTGACCACGGATGCTTCACTATTAGGGTGGGGGTCATTTTCAGGGAAAGACTGTCCAAGGCACCTGGTCCCACCTCAAGGACAACTTGCACATAAATGTCCTGGAACTGAGGGCAGTTCTCTTAGCATTGCAAGTATTCCATGCATCCCTGCCTTCGGGGACCATTACAATTCAGTCAGACAACATGTCAGTTATCTGGTATATTAACAAGCAAGGCGGAACCAGATTTTACCCCCTGTGTTGGGAAGACATGAAGATTTGGCACTGGGTGAAAGCTTCCAATCATTTTCATATAGCAACGCACATTCCCAGGAGTTCGAACCTTAATGTGGACAATCTGAGCAGGAACATCCTGATGCCCCACAGATGGTTCCTCAACCCTGTAATAGCAGCTCGGATCTTCTAACATTGGAGCAAGTCTTGCTGCGACCTATTCGCTTCCCCCTGAATCACAAATGCAGGAGCTATTTTACCCTGATCCCCCCTCAGAGGGAACCACAGAGGGATGCTCTAACACACGAATGGCCCCCAGGTCTTCTGTATGCCATTCCCCCATTTCTCTTCATTCCAAAATTTTTCCAGAAAGCTCAGAGATTGAAAAGCAAAGTGATCCTCATTGCTCCCTACTAGCCACATCAAGTCTTGTTTCCGTTTCTATGGCCTCACCTGATTCGCAGCCTGTGGATCCTGAATCATTCCCAGTACCTGTTATCCCATCCTCAGGGATTGATTCATCTGAACCTGCACAATCTCAAGCTCACAGCCTGGTTCCTTCACTTCCATTGATTGCCAGGCTGCCTGACATCCCATCTCCTTTTCGTGAAATTCTTCTGGCCTCACACAAATCTTCTTCTAGAAAGGTTTATTCTAGTAAATGGACTATGTTCTCTTTTTGAGCCAAAGACCAAAACTTAGACCCTTTCTCTATTCCTATTCAAATGATTCTGCAATACCTGACTTCTCTCCTGCATGCAGGAGCCTCAGCTTCAATGATCACTGTAAATTTTGCAGTTATCGCCTATTTTCATAATGATCTTGAAAATTCTTCTATTATGACACACCACCTATGCAAGACTTTTCTGAAGGGAGTATTACATGTTAAACCTCTGGTCAAGCCTCCCTTAGATCCCTGGGACTTGACTATGGTGCTTCAACCCCTTACAGGCTCTCCCTTTGAGCCCTTTGATTCATGTGATTTGAAATGTTTGTCTTGGAAAACCATACTTCTAGTAGCACTCAACTCAGTGAGAAGAGTATCTGAGCTGCAGGCCTTGAGTGTCAGGGGTCTTTACTTGATCTTTCACACGAATAATGTGTTCCTTCATACTGACCCTTCCTTCTTGCCCAAGGTCATTTCTGTTTTTTCCATTAACCAGTCTACTGACCTACTGGTTTTCTTCCCAAGGCATTCTAATAGAGGGGAGTACTTTTTGCACACCCTTGATGTGCACTGACAGCTTCATTGTTATTTGGAAAGGACTAAGTCTTTCCAGAAAACAGATCAATTGTTTGTGGCCTTTGCAGGACCCAGATTTGGTAAACCTGTTTCCAAAGTGACTTTATCCTCCTGGCCTAGGAACGTCATTACCTTTATCAACAGAATCTGCTACACTTGTCTTCCAAAATAAAGGCTCATTCTACCAGATCTATGGCTACCTCTGTAACTTTTCATTCCAGAGCCTCTATGGATAATATATGTGCAGCAACCACATGGGCAAGACCTCATACCTTCATATCTCATTACAAATTGGGTTTGGCTTCCAGGGGACAAGCATCTTTTGGTTCTATGGTGCTCAGGAATATCCTTCCTTAGGGCCACCCAGGACTCAGGTAGCTGGGAACTCGGTCCTAACAGTAAATAATGAATAAAGATTTACAACATCAGATAAAGAAGTTATGTCTTACCATAAAGTTTCATCTGTATTGTAGATCTTTATTCATTCTTTACTTCCCGCCCTCCTACCCCTGCCTGGATTCCTGGAGGACTTTAGGTACTCCTGGTTAGGGTAGTTGCTCACACAGAGCCTCCTACCTTTTTTCCTACCTTTTTTCCTATTACTACATCTTTTATCTAGGGCAGGCAAACTCAATTTGGAGTATCTAGGAGAGGGGCATTGTGGGTAAGTTCTTAGCTGAGAGTTTTTGTCTTGCATGAGCTGGGAAGCGGCCATATCAGTTCCGAGGACAGAACTGAGGTCCTAACAGTAAAGAATGAATAAAGATCTACAACACAGATGGAACGTTATGGTAAGACATAACTTCTTTTTTTACATGAGACAATATCCACACACTCTTGTTAATAACTTATTTAATGAGGTAGCTATTAACAGATACACCATTTACCTATTTTAAGATTTGGTTTTAAACCTTCTGTTAAGACCCCTTCTGACACTGATAGAACTCTAAGTTTTCTATTACCCATATCTAGGGATATGACACAAATTAAACAGATTGTGCAGTATAACTGGGATATATTGACAGAAACACAACTGATTGGATCTTCTCTTGGTACCTCACCCTCATTTACTTTTAAAAGATTCAGGAACATAAGGGTTTGCTTTGAAAACAGGGATAAACAATTTCTTTTAGAAACACCTAACTCTGATTCTACAGCTCCAGGAATGTTTTGTTGTCATAAATGTGTTGTGTGCCCCTACATCTATCTATGCTCTGTTTATAAGTTCCTACACTGCAACTATACTGTCACTTTTTCTAGACAGTTTAATTGTCACTCATCTTCTGTTGTGTATGCTGGTATTTGTTCTTCATGCAGCAGCTTTTATGTAGGGAAAACCTCTAGAAGACTGTCAGACAGAATTAAGGAGCATTTGGGTACAATTAGGTCTAGGAACAGGAACAATGCTATTGCTAAACATAGTATGATGTGCTAATCTTGTTAAGTTTCAGTTTTTGGTGTTGGAACATGTTGATGTTTTCTTTGGTAATACAGATACCTTCTTGGAACTAAGGAAACTTAAGTGGCAGCTACTGTTGAACTCTGAAGTTTCTCCTGGTTTAAATGAAAATATAAACATAAAATGTGCTCTGAGAAGGGTTAACTGATTAATTTGCATATATTCAGTTTTACAAGTGTTCTTTTGTTCAGCTTGAATGTATACTGCTAGTTCATTGGTCAATGTATATAAGCATTAATAAGATTTTAATGTTTTCCAGCATGGTATGTATCTTAGTTTTTATCATATTGTCATTCAAATGTATTGCATTCTGAAGAAGTTCTACCACCTATAAAGAACGAAAGCTTAATTATCTGTTCTTAGTCTACATATTTTTATTTATTTAAATATTTAAAAGTTTATCTGTTGTTGCAGCTGCTTTCTATTTTATTTATTTTTCTTATAGTTATAAGTTTGCTGGGGATGCACAAGCCAGTGCATTTCTTTGTGCCAGTCCCAAGCCCGGATAAATGGGAGGGTTGCATCAGGAAGGGCATCTGGCATAAAACTTCGCCAAAACATTTCATGCAGACACCAAGAAACATTTTTATTCCGGATCGGACGAGGCCCAGGTTAACAACGACTGCCACCAGTACAGTTAGCCTACAGGGTGCTGGTGGAAATTGGGCTACTGTTGGCCGAAGGAGGAGAAGAGGTGGAAGACATGGCCGAAGGCAGGAAGAGAGGAGAAAGGCTAGGACTGTGATAGTGAGGGTGGGAACTTTGAATGTTGGCAGTATGACTGATATAGGGAGAGAGCTAGCTGATATGATGGACAGAAGGAAGGTTGGTATATTGTGTGTGCAAGAGACCAGATGGAAGAGGAGTAAGGCTAGGTGTATCGGAGGTGGGTTCAAATTGTTTTATCATGGTGTGGATGGGAGGAGAAATGGCGTAGGAGTTATTCTGAAGGAACAGTATGCTGAGAGAGTTTTGGAGGTGAAAAGAGTGTCAGATAGAGTGATTTTTGTGAAGCTGGAAATTGATGGTGTAATGATTAATGTTGTTAGTGCGTATGCCCCATAAGTTGGGTGTGCAATGGATGAGAAAGAAACATTTTGGAGTGAATTGGATGAAGTGGTGATGACTGTACCCAAGGGTGAGAGAGTGGTGCTTGGAGCAGATTTCAATGGGCATGTTGGTGAAGGGAACAGAGAGGATGAGGAAGTGATGGGTAGGTATTGTGTTAAACAAAGGAATGCAGAAGGTCAGATGGTAGTGGATTTTGCGAAAGGATGGACATGGCTGTGGTGAATACATATTTTAACAAGGGGGAGGAGCATAGGGTGACATACAAGAGTGGAGGAAGATGCACACAGGTGGATTATATCTTATGTAGGAGGGCCAGTTTGAAGGAGATTGGAGACTGTAAAGTGGTGACCGGAGAAAGTGTAGTTAGGCAGCATAGTATAGTGGTTTGTAGGATGATGTTGGTTATCAAAAAGAGGAGGAGGAGTGTGAGGGCAGCACCAAGGATCAAATGGTGGAAATTGAAAAAGGGTAATTGTGAGGTGGAGTTCAGGGATGAGTTAAGGCAGGCACTGGGTGGCAGTGAAGAGTTACCAAATAGTTGGGTAACTACAGCATAGCTAGTAAGGGAGACGGCTAGAAAGGTGCTTCGTATTACATCTGGGCAGAGGAAGGACGACAAGGAGACATGGTGGTGGAATGAGGAAGTACAGGAGAGTATACAGAGAAAGAGGTTGGCAAAGAAGAAGTGGGATTGTCAGAGAGATGAAGAAAGTAGACAGGAGTATAAAGAGATGAGGTGCATGGCAAAGAGAGAGGTGGCGAAGGCTAAGGGTAAGGCATATGAAGAGTTGTATGAACGGTTGGACACTAAGGAGGGAGAAAAGGACCTGTACCGATTGGCTAGACAGAGGGACCGAGCTAGGAAAGATGTGCAGCAGGTAAAGGTGATAAAGGATAATGAGGGAAACATACTCACAAGCGAGGAGGGTGTGTTGAGGAGATGGAAAGAGTACTTTGAGGGGTTGATGAATGAAGAGAATGAGAGGGAGAGAAGGTTGGATGATGTAGGGATAGTGAATCATGAAGTACAATGGATTAGCAAGGAGGAAGTAAGGATAGCTATGAAGAGAATGAAGAATGGAAAGGCTGTTGGCCCAGATGACATACCTGTGGAAGCATGGAGGTGATTAGGTGAAATGGCAGTGGAGTTTTTAACCAGATTGTTTAATGAAATCTTGGAAAGTGAGAGGATGCCTGAGGAATGGATAAAAAAGTGTTTTGGTACCAATTTTTAAGAATAAGGGTGATGTGCAGAGCCGTAGTAACTACAGAGGGATTAACTTGATCAGTCACAGCATGAAGTTATGGGGAAGAGTAGTGGAAGCAAGGTTAAGAAGGGACGTGATGATTAGTGATCAGCAGTATGGTTTCATGCCAGGAAAGAGCACTACAGATGCGATCTTTGCTCTGAGAGTGTTGATGTAGAAGTACAGAGAATGTCGGAAGGAGTTGCATTGTGTTTTTGTAGACTTAGAGAAAGCATATGACAGGGTGCCTAGAGAGGAGTTGTGGTATTGTATGAGGAAGTCAGGAGTGTCAGAAAAGTATGTAAGACTGGTGCAGGATATGTACAAGGGTAGTGTGACAACGGTGAGGTCTGAGGTGGGAGTGACGGATGCATTTAAGGTGGAGGTGGGGTTACATCAAGGATCAGCTCTGAGCCTTTTCTTATTTGCAATGGTGATGGACAGGTTGACAGACGAGATCAGACAGGAGTCCCAGTGGACTATGATGTTTGCAGATGACATTGTGATCTGTAGGGAGAGTAGGGAACAGGTGGCGGAGACCCTGGAGAGATGGAGATATGCTCTAGAGAGAATGAAGGTCAACAGGACTAAGACAGAATATATGTGTGTGAATGAGAGGGAGGATAGTGGAATGGTGAGGATGCAAGGAGTAGAGGTGGTGAAGGTGGATGAGTTTAAATACTTGGGGTCAATAGTTCAGAGTAACGGTGAGTGTGGAAGAGAGGTGAAGAAGAGAGTACAGGCAGGATGGAGAGGGTGGAGAAGAGTGTCAGGAGTAATTTGTGACAGATGAGTACCTGTAAGAGTGAAAGGGAAGGTCTACAAGAGGGTAGTGAGACCAGCTATGTTATATGGGTTGGAGACAGTGGCATTGACAAAAAGGCAGGAGTTTGAGCTGGATGTGGCAGAATTAATGATGTTAAGATTTGCACTGGGTGTGACGAGGGTGGACAGGATTAGGAATAAGTATATTAGAGGGTCAACCCAGGTTGGAAGGTTTGGAGACAAAGCCAGAGAGGCACGATTATGTTGGTTTGGACATGTGCTGAGAAGGGATGCTGAGTATATTGGGAAAAAGATGCTAAGGATGAAGCTACCAGGTAACAGGAAAAGAGGAAGGCCTAAGATAAGGTTTATGGATGTGGTGAGAGAGGACATGCAGGTGGTTGGTGTGACAGAGCAAGCTGCAGAGGACAAGAAGAAATGGAAACAGATGATCTGCTGTGGCGACCCCTAACGGGAACAGCCAAAAGAAGATGATGATGGTGATATTTATAAGTTCAGAAAGTATAACTATTACCTCTTCCATTTTTGCAGTTATATCACAATATATATATATATATATATATATATATATATATTTATTTATTTATTCCGCCCAATGCTTCAGACTTGGCGATATTGTACTTGAGGGTCTCACAAGATGCGCAGTAGCAAGCCTCACCCAAAACCCACCCCTGTAATATGTCATTCATGAATATGCATTCCCTCCGAATGTACAACAAAATGTAAAAAGAAAACAATACTTTCACAAGGGGAGTCCTTACAAGTACAATATCGCCAAAAATGATTACATCTGTGCTTACTCTGAATATGTTATACCTAGATTTTATTAGCGGGAGGAAGTTGGCGTGGGTTTCTTAAGATTAAGCATTTCAGTGGAAATACAGAATAAAGGTGTATGTACTTGGCTGTGGAGAGGGCAGGGGCAAAACGTAATATGGTTAAAGATTATACTGGAAGCATGCTTTTAATAAATATGGCAAAACTCAGTAAGAAATTAACATTTCCATGCTAATAAAACTGCTACGTTGGTCTACGATACAAAAACCAAGACTAGGTTTGACGCTTGCTATCAAGAAATGCCAAACACAAGGCCGTGCTGCTCTTGGTACCCCAAATTTCGGCCACAGTCCATGCAATTTTGCACCTATTCCTTAACAAAACCAGAAGGCCAGGAATAAATGAACTGTCTCCCTGTTGCAACAGGCGAGGAATATTTTGTGGGCGGAGCAGGCCGTAACAACCAGCTTGGCTACGATGTTCTGTTCAGGTCTTCAAACTCAAGTTTCATTAATATTTTAATGAACAGTTTTGTACCAGTTATGTGTCATCGCTACTTACAATCTACTTGGAAAAGTAGATAATATTTTGAAACAAAACCTGAAACACTGAAACACTCGATAGCTTATTAACTAGTGGGTGCCAATTGTCACAGGCCAGTTTTTCATAATTTACAGACTATTGCACAGCCCAGGTCCACCGCATCAGTCACTCAATTTGTGACACGCCCACTTCTGCGCGAAACGAAGTGGTGAGGCCCTCAAGTACAACATCACCTCAGACTTATAGTATATGTAAATGTATATGTAAATGTTGTTGGAGGAAATATTTTGCATCCAAAATATACGTTTGGTAATTATTCAATATCTACATGTATACTCTCTCACAGGCACACACACAGACACAAACATTTAGAAGCAGTGTAGCTTTAAAAAGACATGATTAAACTTAATTAATTATGCTAGGCATTGCAATTATCTTTCCTCCATAGCTCTCAAATGTCCAGATTTTGAAAAAATGTCCAGATGTTTACCTAATTTTTATTTTGGGTGCTGGATAATCATTAGGGGTTGAAATCATTAAATAATGACTTAGAAGTTTCAGACTTCATTTTCTACAGAAAATGTATGTTAAAACAAATCTTGTTATTGTAGCAACTTTCTAAGTTTAAGAGCAATATTTAAAGTCTGTTCCTATTGTAGAGCTCCATCCATCTTATTATTTTAGGCTTTATCCAGATATCTTGAGTTAAGATGTTGAGAGCTATGTGTACCTCTTAAGTGCTGCTGCCAGTGTCCAATCTCTCAGTCTCTCTCTTGCACAATCACACACACTTCCTCTTTTATACATGCCAAGAACGCATACACTTAGACATACAAGTAAACGTACACATGCATACATGCGTGCACAGAGACACGTGCACACACACACACACACACACACACACACACACACACACACACACACACACACACACACACACACAAATCCATATTGTTTTAAATAATCAATTACTCTTAATTTATACTCTCTAAACAGCAAAACCTCTACTTAGTGAGCATAAAATTATGGTTCAAGTCAGTCTCAGTCACACTTCCATGCATACATACACACACACACAAACACACACACACACACACACACACACACACACACACACACACACACACACACACGCACACACACACACACATGCACATACACTCACACTTCTATGTTTTTAAAAACATTCTCTATTTTAATTTTATGCTCGCTAAACAGAAAAAAACGAGCATAACATAATGAAGATCATTAACTTCCTTACTCCTGAGCTTTGTGGCACCTTAATATGCTGCTGTGAAACATTGGAATCAAATTTTCAGCAGGAATTACCTGTACAGTAACACCTTGCTGAAGAACATTTGTTCTCTAATCAGAGGGGCAATGTACAGTTTGTCAATTATCTAATAAGCATTAATGACCTCTAAAAATATGGGCTTAGATTTTCCTTGTCATTTTATGGTATGTACTGATTTATTCCTTTACTGAAGACTTATTTTGCTAATTCACCATTGCATAAGCTAAATTGTTTAACCAGTAGCTATTGCATTCTTGTTTGCTGCATAAGACATTTTATTAGCTGATGAGGCATCCTGATATATAACCCTTTTTATTTAATTTATTCTTAAACTTCGCTGATATTTGATGTGTAATATATCAGCTTGCATCTAATCAGTTGAAGATCTCACAACTATTATCTCATGAACAATTTTAAAGACAAAAATTACACTACAAATTAAATACCATAATTAAAAGGCTGTATAGTACCAGTCAGTTTAACACTAACTAATCTCATTCCAGGTTTTCAGTAGTAAAGGCCTCTGAAAACTAAACCACATACTTCATTAGTAAACTTTACCAGATTACTCCAATACATTTATAAACAAATATTAAAACAACCTACTTTATGAGTTACAAGCTTAAATTCTTATGCAAAAATAACTTCACTGATGTGCAGAAAGTCAAACTTTTTCATTTTATATTAACCAGTATTCCTTTCATATAAAAGTTGCTACTGCTAAATGTAATACAGGTATGCATTTCTATGTGGGTTTACTTCATTGAGGGTGTAAAGGTAACCTATATTCGCACAAGAAATTGAAATCATGTTTTGCAAGGTGGCCCACCCCTGCACCCCATGACATGAGTGATTTGCTCACCCATACCTCTTTAACTAAACGTTCTTACTTTGAGGTAGTGCCACTTTTCCAAAATCTGTCATGCTTATAGGAATAAACCTAATAATCTGTGTTATTTTTTTAGCATAGTCAGAAGTAATTCTAAAAAAAGTTTGTTAACTTATGCATATGATAGGATGCAAAACACGATATTTCAGCATGGATACCCATGTATTTAATTGGTCAAGAGATGTAGTTAGGGTGGGTACTATGAGGGCCAACAGCAACTGCCTCTCTTCAGACACAAATTTTGCAGAATGTCCATGATGTTGCCTCATAGTTTTGCTTTGTCAGCCATGCAGTGTTTTATTTTCTTGCAAATCACTAATGGTTACAGAAAGTAAATATTGCCAGACAGAGTTTTATAGTAATTGTTTAGGTGATGCTTCCTATTGAAAGCACTTTGCCTTGGAAAGTTAATATGTACATACTCTCACTGTTTTTCTCTCTGTCTTTCTCTCCCTGTGTTTCTTTCATTCACTGTCTCTTTCTCTCATCCCCCCATCACTGGCGTATGCACACACACACACAGACACACACAGACACACACACACACACACACACACACACACACACACACACGCACACACACACACGCACACACACACACACACACACACACACACACACACACACACACACACACACACACACACACAGACTCTCACATGCACAGAATTGCCTTACTTTTTCCTGTATTTTTCTCCCTTACAAAACACAAGCATTGCTTAGTTAGAGGAAAATAAAATGTCAAACCATTTTAACTACTACTGCAGTTAGTTGCCTTTGTTGATTTTTTTAACTTTATTGTTATGCTCTCTAAACAGCAATAGAGTGGTGGCCATTTGCTTTTTTGTGTCCTTGCTTGATGGCAGATTGATATGCTACCATTAAGCAGTGGTTATATTTTTAACCAGATGATATCTGTATATTAATACCTGATGGAGAACATTCATTCTCCAGTAGGGCAGTGCATATATATTGTACGACTATTATCTATTTAGAAAGAATATGTGTGATAAGAAGGTGGCTCCGATCACGATCAGTTGAATGACAGTAGCACTGCTAAGTGAGACCTGAAAGTAGAGTTTGCAGAAGTAATTGTGAATTGAGATCTGTGTTTTAGCACTCTAGCTATGAAGTTAGTAAAAGATGTAATTAGGGGAAATTGGGATATTTTCTTATCTAATCTGTTAATGAGTGCTAAGATAAAGACAAATATATGTTTAACTCTGAGAGGCTAAAATCTGAAAGAAGTACTGGACTATAAATTTGAAAGATGTATTTGAGTTGAAATATGACAGCAACAATATGTTTTTTTAAGGTCACATTTAACTTTTCACTAACTACTGTAAATATATTGAGGAAGGAAATTCCATTTAAAATCCTTGCGCACTAGATTTTTTTTATTCTGGGTATTGTGAGCTGTGAAAGCATAACTTTAGTTTATAAAGCCCCATGTACATGTAAGAAGTTTTATGTGGGGAAAGCAGAAAGGCGATTAAGGTTATAAGGAGCATCCATATTATTTTAAAAGGTACAGCTAAAATTGGAGCATTTCTAAAACACAGAAGAAAAAAACTACATCTCTTCTTCTTCTCTTTTGGCTAATCCCATTAGGGGTCGCCACAGCGGATCATCTGTTTCCATTTTTTCATGTCCTCAGCATATTGCTCTGTCACACCAACCGCCTGCATGTCCTTTCTCACCACATCCATAAACCTTATCTTAGGCCTTCCTTTTTTCCTCTTACCTGGCAGCTCCATCCTTAGCATCCTTTTCCCAATATATACAGCTTCCCTCCTCAGCACATGTCCAAACCAATGCAATCTCGCCTCTCTTACTTTGTCTCCAAACCATCCAACCTGAGCTGACCCTCTAATATACTGATTCTTAACCTGCCCATCTTTGTCACACCCAGTGCAAATCTTAACATCTTTAACTCTGCCACTTCCAGCTCTGACTCCTGCCTTTTCATCAGTGCCACCATCTCCATCCCATACAACATAGCTGGTCTCACTACCCTCTTGGAGACCTTCCCTTTCACTCTAACTGGTACCCGTCTGTCACAAATGACTCCTGACACTCTTCTCCACCCATTCAACCCTGCCTGTATGGTCTTCTTCACCTATCTTCCACACTCACTATTACTCTGAACTGTTGATCCCAAGTACTTAAACTCATCAACCTTCACCAACTCTACTTCCTGCATCATGAGTCATGATGATTATTTACTCCCCGCAATGTAGAACAGTAGAAAGGGGTATGCAATGAATGAGACTGCTCACAGGTGACCACATATCCCCACCAACAGCCCCCCTTGTATGCAATAGCAACAGCATATATAAATAAAATGAAGAAACCCATGTATTTTTTTTTAAATCCATTTGAAGTTAACTGTAGGTGCGTGGGTGTGCCCATCTATTAGTTACGGTTAATGCAGCTTAAATGGCTGAAGAGGCTAACAAGGAAGATATATGCAAATGAAGCAGCACAGCAATAGTGTAGTGGGAAGCACATTTGCCTTACGAGCAGGCAGTCCTGGTTCGAGTCCCACGATAGCACCTTCCATTTTGCATGGCAAAGCACATTATGAGTAATATTTATGTTGCATAACTCATTAAATAACATATCTTTATGAACTGGAGTATTGCAATAAATGCACATGTGAGGTGTCAGTGTCATAATATATAAAGCACAAGTAAGCAGGTGTAAGCACAAATAAGCAGTAGTAAGCATATTTAAGCACTAGTAAGTGGGCTTAAGCCCGTTTGTGTGGCAGTAAGCAATGCCCACACTGTTTAAACAATTCTAAAGCTAACACTGTGTAAGCAGATGTAACGGCAGGTTAGCAGTGCTTACCATCGCACAAACCCACTTCCAACTGCTCAAAAGTGCCTTAATCACTCTGTAACCAATGGGTCTTGTTCTGCCCACCAACAAAATAAACAGCCATACAGGTCTCAAACCCATGACCCTATATACTATAGTCCCAGTAGTTATCCACCAAGCCATTACAGAAGTACAAAAAAATGATGTAGTAGCAAACAAGTCCACACCATAGTATAACCAAACTGAACCTGTGAAAGGAATAAGTATACAGTCATATGTACCATAACCCACTCCATAACATAAATATGTGAAATGGAGTACAGCAGTAAGCCCAGAAGTGAGGTGTAATTGTAAAAGAGTGTTGAAGTCCCCAATAAAACAAAAGGACCCCACAGAGCGTACGTACACATTAATCATGGATACCAGGCATGCATATAAGGTGTAATGAATAATAACACTATGCCAAAAAGGCATTATAATTAAAGTCTAATGTAAGCAATGCTAAGCATTGCACAGGCCATCTTAGGAAGTGTGAGCAATGTGTAGACCAGCTAACTCATTGTGCCCAGTGGTAATCCCTTTAAACAATACCAACCTTAGGTAAGCAGGTTTGCCCATAGCTTAGCCTTTTCAAAACCAGCCAATCATGGAAAAGTGTGGGAAATCGGCCCTACTTAAATCCAAGAGGTGGGAATACATCTCATAACTGGTTGTAGCTTCCCCTTGTAGGCACTATGGCAGTAAGGGGAGAAGGAATGTGCTTCTGGGTGCAGTGCTGGTGCATCCAGGAGTCCAAGGTCATGGCAGGACTCCTAGTTAAAGACCATGTTCATAGATTGCTGCAGGGCCAGTACCAGGGCTCACAATATAAGGCAGAGGCCTGGTACCATCTCACCTGTGACCTTACCAATGCCACTGACATACCCCAAACTGGTGAGCAGGTCAGGCACCACTATGTCAACCTGAAGTGGTGGAAGGGGGACCTCTTGGAGGAGTGGCTCTAAGAGGCTAGAGCATCAGGGGATGTTCCAGACGTGTGTATCACCCCAGTATTTGTGTAATAACTGCCAGCTCAAGTATATCATGGATAGGTATGGCTAAGTATTCCTCTTATGCCCCTACAGCTGCAATGGAGTGGGCCATGAACCAGGAGGCCAAGATGAGCCACCTGGCGAGGTTGCAATGTGAGGCAAGTCAGTAATACTCATGCATTTACTGTCATAGGAAATAAAAAGTAGTAGTAAATTAAATGCTAGTATAAAATCTGTATTGTTCAAGGTTAGTACTGCATACAGATGAGAATATGGCAGTAAGAGTCTCATAATGTCTGTAAGTCAATAAAAGTGTAATAGCCTGACAAAACAGGTCTAACTGCTGGACTGCATGTGTATATCCTGGTATCATACAGTAATGTAGATATGCAATCATGTAATAGTACTGTAGTATTAAGCACTGTAACCCACACTGTGCACCATAACTTGAATGTGAGGAATGCCTGTATATGACAGGTGTAATCCCCAGAGGCCATTTAATACAACTGAGAGACTCATAGACAGTAAACAGGGAAAATGCAGACAACAAACACTAAATAGCACAAGCATCTGAGATGTGAACTGTAGTTTTTTAACACATGCAGCCACGGTTCAAATCTTGCCAGTGGTAGTAGTCTGCATACAGAATCATACCCCACAACTGTACAGATATGTCCAGAATATATAGTAAAGTTGCCCATATATGTTGCCTATCAAACTGTCCCCGTGGGAAGTCAGTGGGATGTTCCCAGACATATAGGCAGGAAACAGGAAATACAACTGATTGACACACAGCTATGAGAACAAAGCTGGCACACTAGCAACTCCCCAATACCTCATGTGAAGCCATGTATGTCCCATTTACACCCCATCTTGTCAAGCTGTGGTAAGAGTGTGTACAGTAACAGAGTGAGATGTATGGCATAATAGTAATGTGGACTCTGGTACTGTGTGTGGGAACATTCAAGTATTGCTAATAAACATTCCTCTCACAGGTCTGTCAGATACCAACACTGTGCCCATAAATACAAGAATGATATGCAGTTGCTCTGAATAATGAGATATTACACATCACTGTCACCCACACTGTCCAACAACATATAACTGTCTAGGAAGCTGTTATATGAGTGTTGTAATGCAAGGTCAGAATGCAAAAGCACACAGGATTAATAAGACAGAAAACAGCTAGGAGATATACAGCAATAGCTATATAGCAGACACAACTGTGATGGACAGTGTTTAAGTTGTAGCAGACACAGCCATGGTCTGAATCCTAGGAGTGGAATTAGGCTGCATACCAATGCATACCCCACAACTGTACAGATGAGGCCAGAATGTCCAGTATATGTGCCAATATCTGCTGCCTGCCCCCTGGTAAGTCTGTGGGATCATCCCAGATGTGTAGCCAGCAAGCAGGGAATACAAATGATTGTCAAACATCATGAGAACACACTTGTCACTGTAGCAACCCCTGAAACTGTTAGGAGAGTAATATTGCAATTATGTCCTATCTGTCAACTGTGACCAGAGTGCGTACAGTAACACAGTTAGATGTCTGTGCAGAATATTAATGTGTAATCTGAAACCTTGTGTGGCAGCAGTCAGGTAGTGCTAATAAACATTGCTCCCACAGGTATGCTGGATACAAACACTGTGCTGAGAAATACAGGCCATTATAACCTGTACTGGTACTATTCACTTTGGTATTGTAGGGAATTGTGAGTGTTGCAGTTTCTCTGAATAATAAAGTATCACTGGTCACTGTCGCCGGCACTGTGCTACATAATATAACTGTGTAAGAAAGTATGTATATGTGTGTGTCAGGTCACTAAAGGTGGAAGAGGGAAATATTCTAGATATGTCCAGGCACACCAGCATGTGGTCAACACATGGCCAGAGTCTGTGGAGAAAGAGTTGGCTAGCTATTTGCAAAACAGCAACCCGGAATCTGGGAGTATGTGTAGAAACAGTTAGCTAGTGTTAACAAACATTCACTCCACAGGTATACCAGGTAAGAGATGTATACTTCAGGTAAAATTGGGTCATGTGTAATGATGATGACAACCATATCACTGTCCAAAGTAAGGTTACAGGGTAGTGTAGTAAGACTTGTAAGGTACAGATAACAGCACCGACTAGGAAAGTAATGTTGACTACAGGAATATACTAGTTGTTAATTGACATCTTTCTCTCCCGCCACCATATCTTCAACAATAATCAACATATCCACCCCAACTGGTATGTACTGACTCTGATAATGTCCAATTGTTTGATAAATATATTAATGGTTACCATGCATGTGCTATATTGAATTATTCCAACAATGGTGGTGTGGTGCCATCAATGTACCTGCATGCTGTTCTTATTACCACTGTGGTCCCATATATGCATGTATTCTGTTTGCTATGCAACTGTTCCATATCTGGTGTCTGGGTTAATGGGAATATCTATGCATGTTGTTATACCAAACCCTGGAATGTGTTGACTATTATTAACCCATATATGATGATGAAATCTAAACACTATAGCACGCTTTGGAAGGCCGGTCCCAGCGGACCCACCTGCCCCACCTCAGCTGGCCATGGTACCAGGCACCAGCATGTCTGGGGCCCAACCCCGGAACTCCCTGTCCATTGGTCCTGCACCACCTTCAGGTGGAACTGCCTCAGGGGATGGGGACCCCCAGGAATGGGCGCAAACAGTCACCTGTCACCCATCACCAGATCAGGGCTGTGGTGCGTAGAGCAATCAATGAGCAGTTTGGTGATCTTTTACGCCAGCTCGAGGGCCATGTGTCACGATTAGAGAGTTAGCCTGGCTCTGCGACTCAGCCTCCAGCACAGCCACCTTCGGGGCTGTGAAGGTGCAGTGGCGACTGCCCGTGGGAGTGGACCTCAGTCCCACTGTTACTACTAG
>NC_056733.1:1563814607-1563842107 GCF_019279795.1 Protopterus annectens | reverse complement strand
ACAAGTCAGGGATGGGTGGGAGAGTAAAACTTAAGCATGTTTGTGTCACATACCTACCAGCACAGGGTATTAAACCCCTGATGGCTATGTCATGCTGTCATAGTTCTATGCAGTTATTGGATGCACCACATAGGTTACCTGTTGTGGAGCCCTCAGAACATATATGTGATGGTGAGTGACATCTGCAACAGGGATATGGTAGCTATATGGTAGGTGTAGTACATGTTCCTGTCCACATGAACAGGTGCCAGTGTCAACACAGCCACATTTTCACAGGGGCGCACACACATTGACAAACTTGGCAGGCTCAGGACTACAACCCATCACTAGTGAGATTGCCACAACACATTACTGTGCAGGTATCACATGCACCACATGGGTCATATGGAGGTTACATGGGAAAAGGGTATGGAGAGGTGTCTGACATCAGAAAGCATGCTTCACTATGCCAATGGGAGTTGTAGTGAGTGTGGATGTGATCATATGCATCATGCAACACACATACAAACACACAGGGTACCAGTACTGACATTCATGACTGCATTTCTGCATGGGTGTGTGATGGTCAACTGTGCCAGACAGTTATACAAGGCTAGGTGATGGATATAACTTGGCATCAGGCCACATGACAATAGTCTGCACTGTGGCTTAGAGCTGTAGTTTCTGCATTTGCCCACGCAGGTGGTTATTGCATCCACCATCCAGTCATCTGGGTGACTATTGCATGTGGCCAATGCTGTGCTATGCTTGCCATGTATGCGTTCCTTAGTCCATAACATGGATGGTGTCTGGGATGTGCACTCCTCACACGTGCATGTACAGTGACATGTGGAACTGTACCTGGGGTATCTAGCCCATGTTGTGTACACAGATTATCAGTAGATGTACCAGTTTTGGCCACCTGTGGCGGGACCTGGTAATGGACAGCAGGTTTACCCTGCACCTACATTGATTGCATGCTAACAGCATTCCCTTGTGTCAGTGGCATCTGTCCATACATGGCATGTTTTCAGGCATGGTATGTCCTTTGTGGGTCAAATTTGATGACACCAAAGTATTGCAGGTGCCCAGTGGGGAACATGGGGAAGATGCACTGTCTGCATGCACTTGCCTATTGGACAGATGGGCAGGGTGCCATGCCCTCTGTAGCCCACTGCAATTACTCCATAGTTACTATCAGTGGCCAATATGCAGTGCACTTCCCACATATTGGCTGTTGCCTAGGTAAGTGTGTGTGTGTGTGTGTGTGTGTGTGTGTGTGTGTGTGTGTGTGTGTGTGTGTGTGTGTGTGTGTGTGTGTGTGTGTGTGTGTGTGTGTGTGAGACATGGGTTGAGAGTGTGTTCTGTGTAATACTGGGATTGCTAACTGTGATTGTCTGGTCTTGATTTCACATGTATGGGTATGGATTTGCACCCCAGCCTCTTGGCTATTTCACATCTGTTATCCCTGTGGATATGGTGGACATTGTGATATACTAGGGCCACCATATAAGAAATTTGCTAAACCCACTCCACATTGGGCCCAGGCGTCCCACACTCACACCCACCTCCACACAGGATATGAGTTACAAGCGCACCCACACACACAAGCACACACACTTGCCATGTCTGGGAGTAGAACTCATATCTAACTTGCTTATTACACTACAGTACTATGCAGTTATAGTATGCACCATGGAGATTAATGGAGTACTCCTTCCCCAAAGGTGTATATCACATTGGATGACATCAGCAGGATTGCCAAAGTAGGACATTGAAATTGTAGTGAGTGTGACTAGGCTAAAATGCATTTCTCCCTATACAGACAGTAACACATACATAAAAACACCCACAACTGACATGTGGGTATAGAACCCCTAACAGAGGTCTATATCATACTACAGCATGGAGGTGTTATAGGATGCACCACGGGAATTACTGGAGAACTTTTTCCCCAAAGGTGTATGTTACATTGGATGACAATAGCAGGATTGCCAAAGTAGGGCATTTGAATTGTAGTGAGTGTGGCTAGGCTAAAATGAATGGCTTTCTACACAGACAGACACACACACACACACACACAGTTGCCAAGGCTGGGATTAAAACTCCTACCCAACTATTTTATCACACTAAAGCAGTATGCAGTTATGGCTTGCACTATGGAGATTACTGGGCTACAACCTTCCCAGAGATGTATTTCTAGGTGGATGACATCAGCAGCCTTAAAAAAGTAGAGCATTTCAATTGTAGGGAGTGTGACTACCCTAAAAAGCATTGCTCTCTACACAGACAGATACACACACCACTGCCATGTCTGGGATATGAACTCCTACCTAACTAGTTTGACACACCACAGTAGTACTCTGTTATGGGAAGTGCCACAGAGATTATTGGGCCACAGCTCGCCCAAAGGTGTATTTCACAGTGGATGACCTGAGCAGGCTTGTCATAGTAGGGCTATGAGGAGGGCAGTGTGTGTGTGCCTTGGCCATAACCATTCATCTAGAGGTTGACATGCCACATGAGGGCACACAAGGGTCATATTTCACAGGTATGTGTATACAGCTGCTAGATGACTACTTCCTTGTACAGTCATGTTGCACAACTAGCACATGCACCACATAGTCTGTAATGCTGACAGATACTGGTGGCTAGTATCTGCAGTGAGATACATCTGAACCTCATGTGGTTGGGGCCCTTTGGCTGTGTGCTGGGTGGGACAGGCCTGCATGGCTCCTTGTCACAATCACCGTTTTCCACACATCTATGTACATCTACCTTTGGCTTATTATAATGTGCTGTCCTTACATATAAGTCTATATTCCTATCCACTGTCTGGGCAAGGCATGGGTGGTGCATACTGACAAGTGCCTGCACTAATAACTGTGACTGCCAGATATGTCTGGTCCACTGGTGTTGCAGACATGGCCTTCATGTGTGTGAGCATGCCCAGTATGACTTTTCAGTATGTTGTTGACAGGCATTGCCTTCATTTCTCTAAGTGTGTGAGCATGCCCAGTATGCCCATCTGTATTTAATGTGTGGATTGAATCCAGGTAGTTTGTACTGCAGTGTAATCTTTGTGTTGTACACTAACAGGTAGCATACTGTTTCTGCAGGGTATACCTCGAGCAATTGGCACTGACTGTTACTACATTTCTGCATAGGATGGGGGGAACACCTGAATATTTCTACATTTCTACACAGGATTGGGGGGAAACACCTGGCTGTTATTACAGTACTACGTAGGATGGGGGGGGACACCTGTCTATTTCTACATTTCTACACAGGATTGGGGGGGCACACCTGACTGTTCTTACATTACTATGTAGGATGGAGGGGGCACACCTGACACTTGTACACATCTGCTTGGATTGTATTGGTATGTCAGATACTCCATTTCATTCTGTAGTCTTACCTATCATGCTGACTAGAGGCATATCAGTGTACTACAGATCTTAGCTTTTATTTACCTACATATTAGTTTCTGACTTCCTACCCTTCAGAACTGACATCCCACTGCCTGACCTGCTGTAGTCTGTCTGTGTAGGCCTTGGGGGGGGGGTTACCCATAGACCTCATTCAAAGACCATAGCACAGCCTTTGTTTGTGTTTGGCTACACCTGTCCTGCTAGCTGTGACTGTTGTTGGGTATGTGAACCCCCTGACTGGCATGTGTGAGTCACTTACCTTGTGGGTGTCCCAGCATTGAGGGTGGTGCTGCAGGGTTGCCTATGTCTGATGCAAATAGTACACTCCCTACACATGGTTAAGCACAGGTGGTGTAATGTTTGGCATCCCTTTTACTGTATGTGAGAGTCAAAGAGACATGATATTCCCTGGGTCCCTCCTGTGTCAGTGTATGTGCTATGCATTGCTTCCTTGCCAAGGCCAGGGCATACTGGGCACATCTCCTTCTTCCTACTGGGGCAGGCTCAGGTTGTTCCTTCTCCAAGTCACTCTGTGCCTGTGCAGGCCTTGGCAATGGTGAGGTGCTGTGTGGCCCTGCCCCGTGCTGTTCCTGCTGCAGCTGTTTCCACAGGATCATATTTTGTAGCATGGCACATACAAGGACAATTTGGGTACATGTAGCTGGTGAGTGCCACAAAGCTCCTCCGGATGTGTCCAGACACCTGAACTGTGACTTGAGCATCCCAAACACACGCTCTACTATACTTCTGTTCTGTGTGTGTGCCTCATTATGGAGTTCTTTTTCAGGTGTGTGTGCATTTCTGATGGGTGTCATCAGCCACGGCTCCAGTGCATATCCAGCATCTCCCACTAGGTGATCATCAGGGATGTCCCCATTGGCAAATCTCTGGTACAGCTATGTCAGATGCCAGATGTGGGAATTGTGATAGCTTCCAGGGAAGTCAGCACATACATTCATTATTATACACAGGGCATTGTACACAACCTGGCAGTTGATGGAGGGGAAGCCCTTGCAGTTGATGTAGACCCTACCCTCTCACCGGGTGGTGCTTTGATGCATGTGTGCATGCAGTCTATAGCACCCACTACCTCAGGGCATTCTGCTATTTGGTAGAACAGCTGCATATTGCTGGACAACGCTACATGGGTGCTGGGAAAATATATGTGCTCACCGACATGTGCTGACATGGCATCCAGGAACTGGTGGAGTACCCTGGATGCTGATGCATGTGAAATCCTCATCATATCCCCAGTTGGCCTTTGGAAGGTACCTGTAGCTAGTATTCATAGGGCTACACATACTTTGGTATCCATTGGGATGGGTTCCACTCTGTTAGTTCTGTGTGTCAGGCATGGCCGGCACAGCTGAATAGTTTGCTGTAGGAGGTCCCTGTCCATTCTATAGCACTTCACTTTCTCCAGCACATGTAGCCCCTGGTAGGTTACTCTGGGTTTGTACACTCTTCTCCATCTCTTCACTGTGGGTTGGTTGACAGCATTCACATCCTCACCACTCTCAGCCTCTTCCACAAGTTGTTGTATGATAGCTATTGCATCCCCTATCATTTTGCTGTTGTGAGTGTTAAAAGTTCCCTGCTTGTTTGCACTGGTGGTGTAGAGTGTGGGAAAAACCAGAGGGGAAGGTGTCTGAAAAGTTTATAGTAGTGTTCTGGGCTGGGCTTGTCTGCTGCCTGTTTAATTGGCTGATTCTGATACATTTCATCTACCAGCTATGCTAGTTCTCCTTGATTACCTTCCTACTGCTGTTTTCCCTTCCTATTGCCTTCCAGTTTAAGCCTGGGGGCAAGCTACACAAACCGAGTGCACAAATGTGCACACTGCTGCTATTTTCTGGTTTAACATATTTTTTCTGCCTTTAAAACACGGTGTGCGGTGTGCACACATGCTTAGGCAATGTAAAGAGTGCTAGACAGGCTTAGACACACCCCCTAACTTAGCTGTGCTAAGCTAGGAGCAAACCTAGGCCACAGGGCTTCAATCTGCTTACAGTATGCCTGACACCCCCCCATGATGTCACCTAAGTCCTAGGCTTGCACCAAACTATTCCTTCTCTTACACTCTTGGGACCTGACTAGCATGCTGGGGAAAACTGGGATTCACTATCATTGCCCTCATTTGCATAGGATTGCCTGCTAATGCATACTTACATGTCTCACACTGAGCCTCCCCCCCCTTAGCAACTACTACTCACTGGCCATGTTGTTTTCTGCCTGTCACTGACTTGCATGGCAGAATACTGATGTTAATTAGAATGCTTAATTTAGGTTTATTTTGTTATTTTCCCCCCGATCTTGTTTGAACGCCACTGCCCTACACTTAAACAGCCGAGATCTGCTAAAAAAAAAGTAAAAGTTGATTTTTGTATTTTTTCACTGTTTGCAATGCCAATGGCCTTATACTTGGCCATTGGCATGCTTACTACATGATATGCAGCCTTTATTTGGAGCTGTCACAGCTCTGTTTTGGATTTTGCAGAAATGTACTCGGTTACTAACTGAATATATAAAAATATAGAATAAAACTGCAATGAAACACATCATGATTTCCCCATAATAGTCAATGGCAGGCATGCTACACCATACTCATGGTGCAAAGGTTACTAAGGGGCAGTGACAGTGTTATCGCAGTAGCTAGGAATTAGTAGGCAATGCCATGCAAATGAGAGGAGTAATAGTGAATTGCAGATTCCTCGCTGGGTGTAACGATGCACCTCACAGTGTAGCATTATAACACCGAGGTGTTCCCTTGCGATAAAGATGACATCAAGAGAGGGGTGTGTCAGCATTGCTGTAAGCATATTGGAGCATTGCTAAACTGGTCTGTCTCTAGGTAGGCAAAGCTGCAGGATAGGGGTATGTCAAATTGCCTATAGCTAAGCTTAGCTGAGGTAAGGTAACCGAGTATGCATGTGAACGGAGATGAAAACACGTGTAAACCCGGTAAATGGGTATGCGTGGCGAGCTGCAGCTGAAAAAGGAAGGATATAGGAAAGAAATAAGGAAATGCTGCAGCAGTGAAATTGGAGTACAAATGACTAATTAACACCTAGGATCCTAAAGTAGGCCATTGACAACAGCTGACAAGACTGCAAGCAGCTACCTGCAGAACAAGGAAGGGGAGGGGCTGTACTGCAAAGAAAGCAGCAAAGTGTCAAAGCAGAACAAAGCCGATATTCAGCATATCAGCTACAAGGCACATTTTGCCATGACTGGGTAGGGAAAGTACAAAACAAGAAAGATGGCAGGTGGATGCATGCCTGATAATTGGAAGTGATCCAGGTCTAAAAGTGAATTAAAGAGCAACAGATTAATCAAGGCAGGCAAGTAGATCTCCACAGTAAAGGCCCCACACTTGCAGTACTCATTGCAAAACCCATAATTAAGGCACGCAGCAGCTGGAATAGCTCATACACACCCACTTACATCAGCAACATCTATAGCACAATACTATAAAGTGTGAAAGCACCTCACACACATTTGTGTATTCCCATACACTCTACACCAGTGGTGTATAGAGATGGGGAACTTTTGTTATGTACATGTTAGGGGCTGCCATAGCTTTGATCCACTAGCATGTGTTGGAGACTGAAGGTGGTGTGGAGAATGATGCACATGACCACCAGAGGCACCAGAGGAGGAAAAGAGTGTTCAGACCCAGGGTAACCTACCAAGGGCTACATGATTTGGAGATAGTAGAGCATTACATGGTGGACAGGGACACCCTACAGCAACTTGTGGAGCTGTGCCAGCCACGCCTCAGAGCCAGAACAAACAGAGGGGAACCCATCCAAGTGGATACGAAGGTATGTGTAAGCCTGAGGATACTAACTACAGGTACCTTTCAAAGAACAACTGGGGATATCATCGGGATCTCACAGGCATCGGCATCCAGGTTACGACACCAGTTCCTGGATGCCATGTTACCACATGCCAATGAGCACATATACTTCCCCCGAATGCAGGAGGAGTTGGCCAGCAATATGCGTCTCTTCCACCTTGTGGCAGAATACCTGGAGGTACTGGGTGCAATAGACTGCACGCACAAACACATCAAGTCACCACCTGGTGAGCAGGGTAGGAGTTACATAAACCACAAGGGATAACCCTCCATCAACTGCCAGGTCATGTGCAATGCCCAGGGCATTATCATGAATGTGTGTGCTGGCAGCCCTGGAAGCTATCCCAACTCCCACATCTGGAATGCCTCACAGCTGTATCGGCTCTTTGCCAGGGGGGCATCCCATATGGCCACCTGGTTGGGGATGCTGGCTATGCGCTAGAACCGTGGATGATGACTCCCATCAGAAATGCACACACACCCATGCAGAAACGCGATAATGAGGCACACTCACAAACCATAATCATCATAGAGCATGTGTTTGGGATGCTGAAATCACAGTTCCGTTGCTTGGACATATCTGGTGGAGCCTTGCAGTACTCTCCAGGCACATATGCCCACATCTACCTAGTGTGTACCATGCTACACAATATGGTCCTGTGGAAACAGCTGCAGCAGGGACAAAATGGTGAAGGCCCTCACAGCCCACCACCATTGCCAAAGGCCCCACAGGCATAGAGGTACTCAGACCATGAATACCCTGAGCCAGCCCCAGTAGGCAGACGGAGGCATGCCCAGTATGCCCATGCCTTGGCAAACAGGAAACATACAGCACAGACACTGAGTGTAGGCACCTAGGGACTGACACCTTTCTCCACATGCACACACAGTAAAAATGGATGGCACACACACATGACTATCTGTAAATTGTCATGTATAGGCAGTCTACTGTGTGCATTAAACATAGGCAGCCCTCAACTATTGCACACACTACAGCCATTGGCAAAAGGTAAGTCAACACCTGAACAGTAAATTAAGCTATCAGCATATGTAGATATCGTATGTATAGATTCATAGGTAGGTACTTGGCCATCTGCCAGAGGCCATTCATAAGGCCAGCCAAAATGTGTCAGCTATTGCCACCCCATTGATTCATTAACTGTACCTCTGTGGAGCAGAGCAAATGGCAGGATCCCTGGGGTGCATCTACTGTTCCCCATCCACCTTTCAAGGATTCTCTTACAGACGGTCAGTAAGGGGCTCTGTATAATGTAGTTAGGGATGTTGTTCCAAAGTATGGGGAGTGTCTGTGACAGGAAGCTGTCCCTCCAGCATCTTCTAGTTATTGTTGTGGCAAGGTTAAGCTCACTACAATGTGTGGTTCACTGTGACATGGATTCCCATAGGTGGAGCATATCCAGCAAGCCTGAGTTCTACATGGCTGTGCTGGCCAGCGGAGATCATCTCTGGATAAACAAGATGCCACTGAGTAAAGCAGGACTTTATTCAGTCTGGCTGCATAGGCCATATGTTGGAGGCCAGTATTCCCCTTGGTGAGGTACATTCTTGGTCCCCCCTGCTGTTGGACATGTCCTCTGAGGTACATCCTACATGGGTTATTATACCCTATGATGTGACTGATGAGTGATGAGTAAAGGGGCACTGTAACCCCAGTATGTCTAGATGGGAATCCTTTAGTAATCAGATGGCCTACATAGAAGGATGTCCTAACTACTGTGGAGATATGATTGTCAAAGGGGAGATCACTATTTACCTTAGTCCCCAGATACCCCATTACCTCATCTGTATTAAAGTGGCTGCCACTTATGTATTAATATGTCTGTGCAAATTCCACAATGGAATGACCATGCAGTTAGTGGCACTTGGCTGGAGGCCATGTCGTTGGCACACTGTGACATTCTCTGTGAGGCTCCTTGAGGGATTTCCATGTCAGCTGGACTATCAATCATGGCTCCCAGTTCGCAGTCATTGCCAAACATGGTCTGCCATAGTTCACCTGTATTTGCCTGTACCTCTGATACGTATATGCCAAAAAGTAGGGCACCCAGGACTGAGTCCTATAGGATACCAGTCGTGACTGTTCAAGAGTTGGACCTGGAGACTGCTAGTCGTACCATGGGGGTTCTGTGTGTAAGCCCATTGGCAAACCAACCTGTGATGTATGGGTGAATGTACAGGCTGGTTTGTTTATCAATAATACCTGAGTGGGGCATGGTGTCAAAGACATCAAACAGGTTCAGTAGGCATGAACTGCACTCAACCAAGCTGACCTGGGTTGGGTCACGTGTTTGGGGGTTACCAATGTCATTGTTAATGAGTGCCATGAGGATGCAAATCATAACATTGCAGAACAGGATAATCAGGCTTATGGGGTGGTAGTTACCATGGTCAGTTGTGATTGCACCTTGATGGAGTGGAATAACCGTTGCCAAGTGCCATTGTATGGGCATGTAGCCTGTGGAGAGGCTGAGGTAGGAATGCTTATTTATGTGGGGGGGCAGGTTGTCTTGTACAGTTTGCAAGATGTAGTCTAGGTCAACATCTGCCTCCATTAATACTGTGTTCTGCTGTTAGAGAGGGCCATTTCCACCTGTGTGTCTCTGATGGTTGGGACACTGTAACTTTGGGGTAGTTTGTGGGCTCTTTAAGGGGTGAAGTATGCACCGAATGTATCTGCAAGGATGTTGGCGATATCAGTAGGGTCAGCATATTTTGTGCTATATTTCACCGGCACAGTGCAAATCTGTGTGTCATCACGTAGATCCTTGACATAGCCAAAGAAGGCTTTGTGGTTATCTTTCGAATCCTTGCGTATTCTGCTGATGTTGGCCTTGGATGATGTCATGAGGGACCTACATATCATACTAATAATGGTCACGGATGTCTGCTCTTCGTGAGATTTGCTGTGTGTCTGGAACACTGTCCTACTTCTGTAGTATAGCCAGTTTATTACAGAGTTCCACCAGACCGGTGTCCTAGTCTAAGAGGAGTGAGTCTTGGTTTACCAGTGATGGCACAATCCATACATCCTTGTAGGTGCTTATAGACTGCATTTCTAAATCTGTCTGTATCTTGAGCAGTGTTTCCTCTTAGTGGGGGGGCTATGAAACCCCCCACCCCTGTCACTAGTAATGTACATTTAGCTGTAGGAAAGGTATACACTGTGGTTTCTGTGGGTGGGGGAGATGCTAGGGTGTGGTAACAGTGAATAGTTCATGGTCAGATCTAACCAGTGACCGGTTAACCTCCACTGTGGTGCACCTGTTGCTCATGTTGGTGATGACCACATTTAGAAGTTTCCACCCCACATTAGGGAGGTTACCACCTGATACAAGGCATATGAGGTGATACATTCCAGGAAGCGCTGGGCCTGGAAGTGAGTACCGAAGTACGTTTCCCAGTTAATGGTATGGTAGTTGACATCGACCAATGCCAGGGTGTGCTTTAGGACTTTCATGTTCTCCACTGTCTCCAGGTAGGTGGAGTGGAGGTCTTGGGTCATTGCAGTTGTGGCTGATGTTAGCTGCACATGGATGATCACAGAGGTGTCATGATTTCCCACTAACCTGGAGGTGTAGGTATCCCTGATGAATATGGATACAGCCCCTCTATGTCTGTCAGTTCATGTTCTGTGGCTGAAATGTGTGGTATGGATTGTAGTATGGTAGTGCTGGAGTGCACTCAGGATCCTTAAGACAGATTTCAGTTAATGCACAGATGTTGATGTTGTCCATCCTGAGGAGTGCTGTGAGTGCATGCATGTTGTGATCATGGCCCCTGGTATTGAGTAGCATAATCCTCATTGAATCTGCTTTTGTGCTGTTTATGGAGCTGGTATTCACCTTTGAGACTCTCCTAAATAAGGCACCATGGGGGCGCCAATAGCCTTGGCCAGTATTCCAAAGCATAAGGCTGACACATAGGCTGGTACGGTATCATTGCATGCATGTTCCCCATCTGTGCTTGTTTTTCATCTCCCCTGTAAGTAACCTATGGTAAGGAATAGAAAGCCTTAAACTTATACAAGTCTTCTAGCTTCCAAGTTAGGCTTTTGGACTGACTAAGTATCAGTGTTCTGTATGTTCTTGCTGTACTCAACGCTTTCCTGACTACATGGTGATTTCTCACTGTATATTGTAATCTGAAGGTCTGTTTATTCACATATTATGGCTGTGATGGCCTGCATGTTAGAGGTTCACAGATAGCATACTACCTATCTGCCCAAGGTCAATTATAAGCATAGCTACAGTGTGTTGGCCTTCGCTGCACCATTGATGAAGTAACTGAGCCTCTGTCAAGCATAGCCAAAGAAGCAATTCAAGGCAGAGTTTCTGGAAACTGTTGAAGACTGGGGTTGTGGAGGGTGACATGGGGAACTTAGTGATCTAAAGAGTGCATGTTAGTGTGGCAATTCAACACCATTCAATTCCCCCAACAGGTCTTGCAGCTATCAAACTGGAAAGGCTCCCCCACCCCCTGGCTGTATGGTTCTGGGACTCATGATCCCAGGGGTGTATAGTCTGTTACCCATTCACACAAAAAAGGTTACCCTTGAAGTGTGTCAGTGAGGGGCTATGCCTAATGTAGTTAGGAATGTAATGTATTGTCTTATAGTATACTTGTTATATGTTATTTCAAGAGTATGTAAAGCTCAGTGAGTTTGGGGGCCACTGCCCTTTGCTTAAACTAGCTTACACATAGAAATCATCTAAATAGGAAATAAGTGGAAGCGACGTTAATGTCAACAGTGTAATGGTTACAGCATCTGCATAGAATATGTGCATTCGAGGTTACAATCCTGATAAAGGCAGGGATGTTTATCATGTGCAAAAATATGCCTTAACCACAGCTTGCATATATAGGTAGTAATCTTCTGTATAATAAACATTCAAAACACCCATATGAACCCATGTGTGCTGGAGAGTGCAGTGGACAAAGAATGTAATGTTATGTCAGCACATAGTGAGATGTTATGTCACTGACATGTATACATCCGGAGTACTTAGCGGATGCGGCCGTGTTTGCGCGAACAGATTATATGTTACAAAGTTTGTTTAACTGTGTTTAACCGCTGCTATAATGTCACACAAACACTTTTAAACATGCTTACAACTGCTTAAATGAGCCGTGTTCTGCAGTAAAAGACATTTGTAAAGCATCACAGGTGTCGAACTCTGGACCATGAACACTATAGTCTTGGGACATACCACTAAGCCATCCGAAATGTACACTTTTCATGGTCTTGAGACGACACCTTATACTATATGCATTTCACTGTAATGATCACAAATGGGACAGTCACTTTGTGTACATATGCACAGTACATTGTAATGTACTGTAATTTATGAACCAACACATTCCAGTCTACATATGTATTACTGTTACAAACTAATGCGAAAAAAAAAAAAATATGTATATATATATATATATATATATATATATATATATATATTTATATATATATTATACAGTTACATCAATAGCCATATATATAAACATCTATGAACACACTTCATCACACAGAAGCACTCCAAATGAATTGGAGTGTACACAAAACACATGCAGCTCTGGTATTATAACAATTAATAGTAACCTAATTCACCTGGGTGGTTGTTGTGTATGTGAAGATTGGGGTGGGGGAGGAATGATGGGTAATGCAATCATGCATCAAGAAGGGCCTGGGTCGGATGTCCAAAAAGTGAACTTGAAGGGCATACATGTAGTATGGGGACAATATAAAAAGGACACAAAGCAAGAACCTTTCTCATCCATAATACACCCTGCCATGTCACATTGCAACACCTAATTTCACAAACATATGAACATTAACATGTATCAGACATATGTACACCAAATGACTGTCACATTTGTTTTCAGTAGTGAGGAATGTCTGTAGAACAATGTATATTTTAAACACCATAACATTTGTACATATCTCAGATACCTTAGTGGTAAAGTAAGTGACTGTGGTGTTTATGGTTCCGGGTTCAAGGGCTGTTAGGTTATTTTGAGGGCCAGAACAAGGGCTTTTGGATGCAGGTGGATTAAAGTACTCTTATGCAGTTGTAAGTGGGTTTCCATGTGTTTGCGCGACAGTAAGCGGCACTGAAACACAGTAAACGGAGAACACGCAACCATGTATTCCATCCTCAGAGTAACCTAACACTAAGCTACCTGGGATGTAACAATCCCAGTTGGGTATGCAGATAGGTTAAAACACAAAAGGGAGGAATGTGTTGAAATAGAACAACCCACCATGTACACAATTAAAGGTGTATGCTCATATATATATATATATATATATATATATATATATATATAAAGAGAGAGAGAGAGAGAGAGATACATAGAGATATGTCGATATATACAGGTCTTCATATATATGTAGATATGTAGATAGGTTAAAAACATCTACACATCTATGGAGGTATAGGTAAACATATGCAATAATGTATATATCTATATACATATACACACATACATATATCTGTCTGCACTCCTCTTGGATTTATTGATGTTTTGTGGAGATGTGCCACTTTTTTGTACTATATATATATATATATATATATATATATATATATATATATATATATATATATATATACACACACACACACACACACACACACACACACACATATATATATATATATATATATATATATATATATATATATATATATATATATATATAAAAATATTTATATTACATACATGTCTGTAGACAGCATCCGAAGTGGTCATATCTGAGTATAACATGGACCATAGAAATCACACATTCCGCCCCAAACAATATGAACATAACATATAAAGAGTATATGCCAATACACTATTACAAATATGTTCTATGGACACAGTCACCAACACAACTGCAATGACTGCAAATATCCATGGCAGAATTACACAGACAGCTTTCATTTTACAAAACTTTATTACATTCCGATGTACTGCCAAAAGGGTTCAAGGACTAACAGTACCTGCATGCTGTACAGGAATCAATTAATAGTGCCTTAGTTAATCAACCTGCAATTACAATAGTATTAGTCCACTAACGGAGAGGTGTTCACATAGGGAAAGAACACCCACACACATATAGACGTTGTGTAAAAGGGGTTCCTACACACCTGCATGTGCTATGTACACCCACCATCTACCCCACAACCGAAATAATTACATCAATGCATACTGTCATACCAATAGCCAATTATGCAACTACTGTGCAACATCTGCTGAAACATTAACATACCTGTACCAGACACACTAACATGGCCCTATGTGAAATAGTTGCCATTATACAATTGAACAGCTGTTGATGTATCAGGGATTGTATGAACTAATCCTATTTCAGAGGGTTGAAAGGTTCGTACACCAGGAAGTTTTACCGAGTACTGATTATTAGCACAGTATGATACACGGTAACACCAAACTAAATATGTCTGGTAAGCACACTGTAAACTCCCTAACATTACATGCATAGCTATGCAGCCTTGACCTGGTCAAACAATCTGGCCAGACTGAAACATATGCAGACATATTAGGGACAGACAAACCCTGCACAAGTAGCAATGTTCAGAAATATAACAACAATACTCACATTTAGATCAAATCCTCTAGGCATGACAGACAATATATTACTGTTCGTCTCCATACAGCTGTTGCAATAGATTCCAAACAAAACTTCCACGCTGTCTTCCTCACAAGTAAGGCAAAGGGACAACGCCCAAGTGGAGTACTCAATTATACTCCACTGTAGCCATGGTATTGGCTAAGGCAGTAACAGCACAGCTGATGTGCATGTAATTAGCTACTTAGGAAGACCAATTGGTCATCAAGATAGCACATGTTACTGATCTGTAACTATAAAAGGTTGCCTTGTCACACATTCAAACCATCTGTATCTACCTGTAAGACAGTACAAAACACTGAAAGATGAACCAAAAACGAGTATTACACTAATTAATAACACCTCCGATTACTAAGATGGTATGTATAGCATGTAGTATGTCTGTGTATGTAGTACCTATACTGTAAGAATTACAGTGTAATCAATGCATATAGTGGAAATAGCTACCTTGTAGTGATGTATTGTTGAGCAGTAGTAATGTTTGTAGTAGTCTATGTGTGTACTGCTGTAGGTCACACAGCATACTCCGCATATACCACAGGGGATGATATGGGCTTGGAACCCACCAATTCACTTCCAGCCACTGTCAGTGTCAGAATTGGTCCAACAAGTATGTGCTATAACAGGGGGTAGTATATGTTGATATATTGTAACAGTCGACATATGTATGGGTGTGTAAGTAAGAAGAACATGTTAAAGGTGGACTTTGCAAAAATTGTGTGCATTGTGGGATATTGTGCCAATAACTGTGTAATGTACAGTATTCTAGGCAGATCTGTATTCTATTCTACATTGCAGTTCTGTTATGTTATGCAAACAGTAGTTATGTCTATTGGCAATTACAATACTCAGTGACAGGATACATAGCATTAGTATTCATCTGACAGGTTAGCAGCATGATAGCAAAGATAATTGGAAGAGCCAGCTAACTATCCATGCACGTAACACATGTAAAATCCACCTCTCGACTATCATTTGCAAGCAATAACAGCTGTGCATGTGTACATGTTATGCAAATGTCTAGTGACCCTTGTTACAGGGCTGGGACAAATGGCTATGTGCACACCTACATAGAGTGGATATTGAGAGTACAGACACACGGGTTGAACTACCAGGTTTGTGTAGCCCAACCTCTCATTGCAAACCTAACAGCTGCCTGCACATACTGTATGTAAGCTATTGCACAGCACTGGTAATGAAACAGGTTGCATATCATCTTTAACTCCAGTGTAACATCTGCAGTAGGAGTGTAAGATGTAGGAGACAGCTGCCCATGTGTAATAGCCACATCATAGGTGATGGCTCACACTATCTGATTATATCCTGATCATGTTGATAGTGGCATCAGAGTCTATTGATACATGACTCTGTTTGTAGAGTGAGTGTCTGTGTCCAACAGAGCTCATGGTCCTGGTGGATATCTGTGTATATACCCAGAGAAGGAAACAGACCTGTAGACACTTGCATCATCTGTAATCAACTAACAGGATGTGATGAGCTCCTCAGAGGAGGATTGCTGCTAAAGGTAGCTACAATGTTTCTGTAATAGCCAGTGTTTTCACGTCCATAACACAAATATTTACATGTGAGCATCACTGTCTAAAACATCTTCATAGGCAATACGTAAACCAAATACAGTACTTGGTACTTGTAGTACTGACTGCTCATACAGGCATGTCCACTAGTCAGCTACTGGTGTTTACTAATGTCAGCTTTGTGTATGTGGCCATCCTGGGGGAATGTTATCTCTTTGCCATGTACACTGCCAGACCCACCTACCACCATGCCCCACACATTGTTTGGGATGCAGTTACAGTGGTAAGCTGTCAGGCAGCCCAGTCTACAGCCATGACTGGACTGGACAGTTGTGAGGTGTAGGTTAGCACATGCAGCTCATCAACACAACCAACACATACCCTTACCAGAACACAGTAAGGACACGCACACACATGACTGGAAATCACACGTATTCAAAGACACGTCTAAGTATCTGGCCAAACAAGTGACCTCCCAAGCAAGAAGAGACAGACAACAAAATACACAAACTATATGACATAGTTTGCATAATTGTGCCACACCTCTGAATACATGACTGGAAACATGCCCAAAAGTACTCATTTGTGAATGCAAACTCTAGCACTATGTTACACACCAACCTATACGAGGACATACATACTGTCAGCTGCCTGTCTGCCATGATTAGCCACATACTCATACACTCAGACCACCTTTTGAACTATACACATGGCTCTGGCATATTCCATGTTGTTGTGCAGGACCTGTGTTGCAGTAGCCTGGACTGCATGGAAATACATGTAGGAACTGTCAGGTCTTGTAGCCCATGCAGGTATGTCCCAAGGCCTGGGTAGCATTCTGCCATTGGCCAGAATGATACTGCAGTACAGGGACAAAAGGATTGTATTCCACAATTGTCTAGTGTAGTGGTGCATGTCACAGGGTATCCAGTATCTGTCATCCTGGGATAACATGGTTGACAGAGCATGATGCTTTGCCAGACAGAGCCTGCACCTGCCACCCCTGGGAATCTGGTTACTGCCTAGGCCTCATGCTTCCCCTACAGTGTCTTCATCATGCACGGTTCAAGTGAGGGTCCACTGCTGTTACAGTGACAGCCAAGCAATAAACTGCGGGTCTCGTTACACAATGATACATGTCAGAAACACTATATGGACACACATATGTCAATCCCTAACATGGAGAACATATCTGTGCAGTGGCTGAGACATGTTTCAACACTCTGGAAAGTACACCTGCATGACCATGTTATAACACATACCTCACCTCTTGCCCATTATCCTTTATTGGAACACACTGGCCGCAGGTATGTCCATATTCCTGAAGGATATGTACACCCCCACGCTAATTGCAATTGCATAACATCAGATGCATTATGCTGAGCAACTACCTTTGTGCTAAAGTTGAATTCAAAATGCACCACAGATCACCCACCAGGCCGCGGACTTCCCAACTGTCATAATGTGCTGAAATGGGGAAGACTAGCTCTGAGACAGAACCATAATAATGGCTACTCTCAACTATTCCATTATGAACTGGGAAGACTCTTCATGTACCAACACCTGCGTTCAATGCATGTTGGATTCCATCGACCCCACTGACCTGGAACACAGTAGTCACACAAACAGGGCTAACAGTATGCTACACATAGTTAGTCTCCAATGTGAATGTTATGTTTCCTAAGAGCAGAGTGGTGAGTGCCATGGCATCCATGCAGATGGACAATGCATGTGCAAATGCTGAATCCTACACAAATGAATCTTAAGCACTCACATATGTGCAGTAATTGTGCCATTGAAACAGAACCAGGATTCAACCCAACACAAACAAGTAGGTAAACTGGTGGTACCATGCTTTAAACTGTACCACAGAAGGTAGTAACTGTTGCAAGAGTGAACACACATGAGTGTAGGTGATCCCTGGACAGCCTCGGTAAGATGCAGATACACCATATAAAACCACACAAAGCTACTGTGAAACAAATCAGCCACATATTATGAGGCCAAGCACAGAGCATTCTATAGCTGTGTCTTTAATCGTAATGGCAATGACAAGACCTGTCGTGCTGCACAGCACTATGGCATGGGAAGTACTGCACCTACAGAAATAGCCCCTGATCATCCAGATAGGGTCCGGAGAACCTAAACCCACTCACACTCCCCACCCCAAACAGCTACACTTAGTAATATATCCATGTACACTACAGGGCCCCTGTACTAACGACTATGCAGGTACAAGCTGCACTCTCTAAAGCTATGCATACAGCTTTGATGGGACCTGTCAACATCCCAGGGTGTATCCTACACAAATGTAAGAAGATTCAACTATCCACATACACATCATGTTCAGTCATAGCTCATATCAGGCTGTGTATACACCGAATGGTGCACAGCAACAGTTATCACACCCCACAAAGGGGGAGACACCATTGATAATGGGACATAGTGCACCACTACCCTGCTGAGTCTGGTCAGTATGGCCATGAACAGTGGTCAATGTAATTGATGTACTCAGTACAGATGTAGATGACAGTAGGGTTGATTCACGCTGCATATCATGACCTTGCCAGGTCATAGGACACCATCACCCATACTGTGTTTCAGCTACATTCAATAAACTAGGTGTATATTCCTATGTCACAGGAGTGGTTGGCAACTGGAATGCTGGCAGAACCAACACTACAGAAGGTATCTGACTAATACACACACATCAAACCAGTGCCAGCCACAGTAATACAGGGGTCCTTCCTAGTACTCCCCCTCTTTGTTATCTGTACCACACAGACTAGCACAGAAGGCATCAGCCTATTGATGTTTGCAAATGACTATGAGCTAGGAGCAATAGTCGATTCAATGTGTGCTGTGTTCAACATACAGAAGGGCCTTAGTGTGTCAGATGTGTGGTGTGTGATGTATGGCCACAATCTGACAGCTAAGTATTGCATTGTCATCCCCTATGTTACAAACCTTGTACCCATTAACTACCACCTAGGCAGCGGTCAACATAATGGCAACTGTGTGTATGGGATGCAGCTGGACAGTACTTCCCTTTGATAGTTACATCACTATAAAAGACAGGTAGTTGTATGTGGCACCCCTAATCATGACAGGGTGCCATCCAGGAGTATAGAGATAACTGCTCAGCCATACTCAACACCCATGTGACCCATAATAGATCACATATTTCTCTTAAGGGTTATTGCCCATGTGTAGATGGCCTACACTGCCCTTCCCAATCCCTGGCTGCACTATATAGCATGCAGCCTACCCTGAATAAAGCCATGTTCAACCCAGAGGTGTTGGACATGTTACACTTAACACATCCTGATCCCAAATAAACACATACGTCATAGACATCCACCTTTCTAGTACAAAGATCACAACATGCCTGACAAATCCCTGTTCCATACACTTAACATACTCTTGCCATACTATGCATCTCTGTCCAGCGAATCTGCACATCGCCCCTCTCTGTGACATGGTGTGATGACCGCATGCCAAATATATCAGTAACCATGTGTATCAGTTCTGTGGCACATCTTGAACTGGCCACTGAAACTTACCTGTATGTTGCCTACAGCTAGGAAACCTGTCTGCCTAGCTCATAAATGGCCCAGGGCATATAGCCTACTAGATCAATATGACCATACATGCTATAGTTGATATCCAACCCTGCAAATACCATCAGGCTAGCTATTGCCCCATGTATTACACATGTGCAACACAGGCAATACATGGCAGGATGCTACACAGCTGTACAGTGCCATGTAGATCTATATGGCAAAACACATACATGCTTGCAAGTCTCCAGGGTCACAGGTTATGTCACTAATGGCTATGTATGACTATATATGTGACATATACACATCAATAAGATAGATTGCATTAATGTGAACACATCCAGGCATGTGCTGATAGGTAAAGACACCACTACAGCCAAACAGACATGCCCATGTCAAGACAACATCCACATGGTGTATGAGCAATGTCATCACGTAACATACACATATATGGTGATAACACCATATCACCAGTAGGTGTCAAATGTGTGTGACTTATACATGTCAGTGGTGTTAGTGTCATGTAGATTTGCAAAGACGTATTTGTAATCTTAATAAATGTGATACACATGTATGTGCAGCTGTACTGCTGTACTTCTCTGTGAGTTACTGTGACCTGTCTCCATCATTATGTCTTCCAGGTATGCAATCTAGCAGACTGCCGGCATACAGCCACTTGGAGGATGAGGTCCTCATCCCATACCTCCTCAACAACTACACAACACTCTTCAGCCATGTGCCACAGGATGCACAGCAGTGGGTTGCCCAGTGGGAGGAACTCTGCAGGAGGATAAATTATGTTGGCGGTCATAATCGCACCTATCAGCAGGTGCGCTGACACTGCACTGACCTGATAAGATGTGCGAAACAGCGTGCTAATGCAATCGCCAGGGAACAAGGTGCAACAGGTGGAGGGCCACTCACCCAGCCCCCACTCACACATACCAAGGTGCTACTGGCCAATCTGGGGACACCTGCAGACCTCCATCCAGAAGCTTTAGCTGGTATTGTGGAGGTGGGTGTCTCTCAACCACCGAGCCTGGAGTTGCCTGGTAAGTCACTACTGCACATAAAACACAACTATATTTCACATAGTTACATGTGTTACTCTACAATATGTAATGTACCATCATATGCAAGGCATGTATGCACACATGCCACATACTATAGTCTGCTACTCTATGTATGCACAGATGTACATTCTCCATAGTATAGTGTATTGTACTGGCTTATATGCTAACATGGACATTGCATCCTGTAGCTATCACACAGGGGTGGATAATGATCTTACTGCTGTGACACTCCTATTTAGGTACCTCTGGTGTTTTGCAGCTACAGCAGCCTGTGTAAGGTGAGATTGATATTATTTACCAGGCTTGATAATGCACAGAACATATTAATTGCATGCTATCTGCCATAACACATACACATAATGTATGGTGGTCCTGGACACTGGACACTGGTCAGACCTGCAATGCATTACACTGTTTACCTATGTGAAACAATTGAAGACTATATGAAACACCTACACTAAACCTTCCAAACTGTCATTGCCAGATGTGTGGAAAACAGTGTATACAATGGTGGAGGTGTGTTCCACTGTAGGGACAGGTACAACATATCAGCATTACACATGTTGGGAATACAAACAGTACTGTACAGAAAGTATATGTGTGGACACACTTTAAGTGTGTTGGAGCTGAAGTATGACCGGCCCACAGGATACACCCTTGTGGAGTATCCCCTTGCTATGAATGTCACACAATGTCATGTGCTATCAGACATGTCCATGGCATGTAGTGGGCTGAATGCAACACTGCTCAACTATCCTGCAAAACATGGCTTACATCCCATACATACCACCCTTTGTCTGCATAACCCTGTCCTCAGTGAAGCATATGACATCTATGGGTGCATGTCATATGGGATAACACTGACATGTGAAATAAGATGGCCATCACAACCATTGGACTGAACATGTATACACATGGCCATGGAGGATGGCCAGAGACATGAAGCAACACACACAGTAGAAGTGATGTGCATGTGTGTACACCCTGTTGTACATTGGCTCGACATAATACAACTATGGCCTTTGTGTAATCGTGATATTGCAGATGTGAAACACTAAACATCATACAGGCCTGTGCACAGCTTGTGTAGGCATAACATGAAACCACCACATAACATGTCTTGAACATCTTGAGTGTGTAATGACATGGAAGCATTCACCTATACAGTATCCAAATACAAACGTGTTGCACAATATACACATACATCCACATCAAGCCACAGATGCAGTACATTCACCTTGCTGGTATCAGACATCAATGTCATGCCTGCTCTTCATGTGTGTGAGGTACACAGATGGCATGTGGGACATAGTGTACTTGTAAGTTAGCCATGTGTGGGCATAGTTGCCATGTATCAGAAATATGGTTGCATATATGCAGGAGTGTCATATGTATACCCTTCTGTGACCTGTGTCACACATTCCACATTAGGGTTTTTTGTGTATACACCTCAGTGACGTTGGTCACATTTCACATTAGATATGTATTGTATGTGAAGATAGTCATGGCTAAGAACTGTGTCAGTAGCTCACACTGTATGGCAATTGTGAAGCCACATGATGCCCTGCAATGGCTATGCACATCAGCTCAATGTGCAGTATGCCACTGCATATTTGTAGGGTGGACAGACAACACTGCATCAGCTGAAGGCCCATGTTAGTATAACATGTCCCTGCAATGGGACACCATTACTGTACAGTAGATTGGAAAGGACACCATTGTGCTACACATGTATGCATGTCATTCAACATGTCAGCAGAATACATGCCATACTACATGTGATTGGCAAGGTCATACGCCACACAGCAGGCCGGTGTACAGTAAACCTGTGCTAGTCTTTGGCACCATTGCAAAGTAGGGACAGCCATGTCAAACATGTGTGTACAGCCACATGCACAATGTCTACACTCAGCTTAGAGGTAGGCAGAATAATTTTGAACAGAAATGCACTGCTTTGGGGAAGATATGCAAGCTAGGGCTCAGGCATACCCTACTGCTCATGTCCTCACAAAGAGGGGCGGTGGCCAACACAAAGCATCAGTGGCAGATGTACAAAGGTCAGTGACAGTCTGTTAACATGTGGTGTATGTTGCACACACCATGGCAGTGTGGTGCAATGGTGCAAAGTGCATGCATTGTGTTGTAGGTATGAGGCATAGGCTACCAACACAAATGTTGCAATACAGGTATGTATGCTAGCCACCACTATAATTGTGTAAGGTACATGCCATCTGCTATAACACATGCATGATGTTGTGTGCAACTCAGGTATGTATGATAACTACCACTATAATTGCCTAAGCTGAAACTATAATTATCTGAGCTGAATGCCATCTGCTTTATTACCTGCATGTAACATGTGTGTGTGTGTGTGTGTGTGTGTGTGTGTGTGTGTGTGTGTGTGTGTGTGTGTGTGTGTGTGTGTGTGTGTGTGTGTGTGTGTGTGTGTGTGTGAGTGTCTGTGTATGTGTGTGTGTGTGTGTGTGTGTGTGTGTGCACATGTGTGTGTGTTTAGAGTATGCACACTCTTTGAAATTCACATGACCACCTTTGGCAATCATGCTGATGTTACCCACCTACGAATACACTTCTGTGTGCCTGTGTGTGTCTGTGTGTGCGTATGTGTGTGTGTCTGTGTGTGTGTGCGTGTCTGTGTGTGTGTCTGCGTGTGTCTGTGTACGTGTGTCTGTTTGTGTGTGTGTGTGTGTGGGGGGGGTCTCAGTGTATGTGTGTGTGTGTGTGTGTGTGTGTGTGTGTGTGTGTGTGTGTGTGTTTGTATGTGTGTGTGTCTGTGTGTGTGTGTGTGTGTGTGTGTGTGTGTGCACATGTGTGTGTGTTTAGAGTATGCACACTCTTTGAAATTCACATGACCACCTTTGGCAATCATGCTGATGTTACCCACCTACGAATACACTTCTGGGACTGCTGTAACCCAGTAATCTCTGTAGAATGTGTTGTAACTGCGTAATGCTGTAGTGTGATACACTAGTTAAGTAGGTGTTCTATTCTAAGACATGGCAGGTGTGTTTGTGTATTTGACTGTCAGAGCCTGTGTGGAGGTGGCAGTGAGTGTCTAACCAATGGACATGTTGGGAAGTTGATTTTGTAGTTTTCCTATATGGCGTCCATCTTATATGTCACAATGTCCACCTCACGAGGAGTACAGATGTCAGCCAAGGGACTGTGCTGGCAAGCCATACCCCTACATCTGGCAAAAGGCCTGGTGAACCCTACTAGTGATTGCAGTGGGCTGCAGAGGGCATGGCACCCTGTACAGTAGTACAATAGGCACATAAGGGTTGGGAGGGTGGCCTAATGGTCAAGGTGTTTGCCTTACAAACACAAGGTGCAAGGTTTGAGTCTCACAAGGGATAATTGGCTAAGCTTAAAATGGCTCGCAAGGGCAGTTAGCTTAGTACTAATCTATGAACCTATGAATCTATAATTGCAGACAATGTGCCTTCACTAAGTTCACCACTGGATGCTGCAACATATGTGGTGCCATTAAATGTGATCCACAGAGGTCATACAATGCCTTACACATGTGCCCTGTATGGACCGATTCCACTGACACCAGGGAATACCTGTATCATGCTATCAATGCAGATGCAGGGTCAACCTGCTGACTATAAGCAGGTCCTGCCACACCAGGCCAGTATTGGCATATCAGAGGATAACAGTCTGTGTTCACAGCATGTGCCAGCCAAACCAGGTACACCTGTACATGTCACTGTACATTATTGTGGGACATGCACATCCCAGGCAATGTCCATGTCAAGGACTATCAAACACAGACATGGCATGCATTGCAAAGCTATGGCCATACACACTGGTAACCAGGATGTCAGGACAGTTCATACAATACCCATCTGTGTGGGGCATTGCAGACAATACACCCCTGCACCACACTGCACATCATTGTCAGGTGGTGTGATGCCAAGAATTACCCCTCACACAGCCTTGTACAGCCATCTTGCACAGCCAACCACTACACATCCATGAAGCAATGCACACATGCATGTCAGTACTGGCACCTTGTGTCTGCATGTGGGGTATGATGCTCCCAATCACAGTCACTCCCAGTATAACTCCCATTGGCATACTGAATGATGTCAAACACGTTTACATGCCCTAGCCCATAGAACCTCCATATATCCCCTATGGTGCATGTAGTACCGTGCATTATGGCAGTGTGGCAAACTAAGTAGTTTGGAAGTGTATTTGTGGGCCTGGCAAAGAGTGCCAATGTGAGTCCATAAGTGAGTGTGGTTGTGTTGATAATGACATCCGTTCATGTGGACAGCCATGTGTGCTACACTTAATGTATGTCTATTATATCTCTGTTGCAGATGTCGCTCACCAGCACACATATATGCTCTTACAGCACACCAACATGTCAGCTTTGTGGCACATGCACTTGTAATAGTAATGACTAGTCAGTCAGAGGTTTGACCCCTGTACTGGTAGGTGTGTGACAGACGATGCTTAGGTTTTAGTCTCCAAGCCCTTCTCTGATGTACTTTGTCTCTGTCTGTCCCTCCCACACACTCTCTGGAGGATGTGGAGGTGTACACCTGCTCAACAGCAGCTTGTGTTTTGTAAGTGATGGTCATGATCAGGTGATGGCCTCTGCACCTATTGCAGTCCTCCTCTAGTTGTTTGCATGTTGAACAGCTGTGATGATTTTCCCATAGCCAATCACAAGGAAAACACAGTACAATATCTAGGAACATCATGTTGGTGTTCGCCCATGACAGTCACTGTGAGTGGTACCTGGATCTGGTATTTGGTATACGGCATCACAAATGATATCTGGATGTTCCTCAAACAACATACACAGTGGAAATAGTCTAAAGACAGGAGGGTGATGTGTCAGACATGACTATAGCATGTAAGTGTAGCTATGCTTCATTGAGACTACTGCCTGTTTAACAAGTTGTGTGCGGTAATGGCTATTCTGCATGTTTTAAAACTGACAAGACAGTGCTCTGTTTGTGAGGGGACCCCCATCTGTAGGGCCATCTGTGGACTGGTCAGTGTGTGGAACCATTTGTTTCTTGTGTTACTCACTGAACACACATCTGTGAACTGCAGGAGCATAGAGTGAAGATTTCAGTCAGTACATGGTGATAGTGATGAGTTACTGCCATCGCATCCCTGATTGGACATATGTCACATGACACAGTGGTATGACAGATACTGTCTGGGGTTCTCAGTGACATGCCAATAATGGGCCACTGTTCATAGCTGCAATCACAAGTCTTCTACACTTTGTACAGTTGTCATGCTGTATATATTCATGTGTTGTGCTCCCTCTGCAAATGTATATCATCTGTTGAGTTGGGTTGATGGTCATATCTATGCATGCTGTTATAAGTAATCCTGAATGCTGTTGACTATTACTAAGCCATATCTGTGTTTAAACTGCAACAGCATAGGCTGTATGGGTTTGGAGGTCACGGCAGAAACTCCTGTCCCACTTCAGCTGGCAATGGCACCGGGTACCAGCACATCTGGGGCCCAGCCTTGGACCTCCACCTCTGTTGGCTCTGCACCACCTTCTGGTGGTACCACCACTGAGGATGGGGCTTGTGCCCCCTGAGAGCAGGTCCAGACGGGAACATGTCCGCTGTCGTACAGTCCCGGATGTGGTGCATAGGGGGCTCAATAAGGGGTTTCAAGGCCAGATATGCCAGCTCAAGGACATAGTGTCACATTTACAGGGTGAGGCTACCCCTCCTAGACAGTCCCCAACACTGACACCTTTGCAGCTGTTTTGGTGCAGTGGTGGCTGCCCATGTCTGGGAACCTCCATCCCACTGTTTCCATATGGGGGCTCATGGGCTTCTGACTGCTGAACACCTCTCCCTGTCCAAGGTGTATCCCCCCACATAAGTCATATACCAACCCTGTATGCTGTCTTGTCTGTCATCCTACCCTACCTATTCTCCATGAGCATACCTACTCTCCTTCCCCCACATCCCACTCTCACCCTACGGAAACAAAAGGCCAATCGGTTCCTACAACAACATTTGCCCCATACATAGCTGTCCATTTCACACATGTGTCCACTGGACACATGTAACCCTTTTAATATGCATCACAACATACTCCAGTTGTCCTCACCCCTGTCTCTCAGGCACACGATCCTAGTATGCACATGACTCCTAAATGGTCCAGGTACACATGATGCGGATGACCCCATTGTACACACAATACTACCAGTCCCTCTATGGTTAACCCATTTACCTTTATCTTGATGATGATGTCGCACACAGCACCTTGCAAGAGTACTGTTCTCACATAATGATTGGACAGGAAGTGTTCTGTTAATGTAAATAGCATGCACAGAGTGATGTATATGGCCAATGTACAGATGTTTGCGTGTATGAATGACACATGTCTGTCTGCGGGAGTC
>NC_056733.1:1563732107-1563809607 GCF_019279795.1 Protopterus annectens | reverse complement strand
TCCTACTCCACTTTCCCTTAAAGACAGGTTTAACAAATGCATGTCTCCAATTTGTAGACTCTCCCCATATTTATATGACCTAGTAAATAATAAATATAATGGTACTGGAAGCTTTTGCTGATGTGTTCTCACATCACTATTACTAATTCTGTCTCCTCCCTGTGCTTTGTGATCCAGTTTGCATAGTTCTTTTTCAATATAATCTAATTTAATATCAGTATCTGAGGTTACCAGAATATACGTAGGACACTTTATCACTCCCTTTGTGAAGCCAAAATGCTTTGCATAAGATTTTGGAAATATATCTGTAATCTGTTGTGTCTGAGAATAAATTTTAGCATCTACACTCAGTTTGTCAGTGTGTATGTCTTTATCCCTTCCACATCTTATGTAACTATAAAATGTGTCATATTATGTTTAATATCTTCATTTAAATTTTCTTCAAATTGTCTTTGATCTTGTCTCACACCATGTTTGATTTGTCTGTCCTGCTTGTTTATTCCAGTTTTCAAAGTTGCAGTTTGACCTCTTTTCCTTTTCTAATATTTTTTGTCTCTCACCTTAATCAAGTATTTTGTTCTTTGGAAATATATCTTCCTGACATGTACCTTGATTCTGATGTTAAACATTTTTTATTGTTTACATTCAAATAATTTCTCTTTTAACTTTTCATATTCCTTCTGTAGTTTTTTCCACTGAACGCATCACAACAATTTCTTTTACAAAGCAACTCTTTTGCTTCCATGTAATCAGTTATTAATCTTCTGTGCATTAGTTTAGATTTCAGTTTGGCAGAATTACCTTTACAAAGCAACTGTTTTGCTTCCATGTGATCAGTTATTAATCTTCTGTGCATTAGTTTAGATTTCATTTTGGCAGAATTATCTAGCAACAAATTAACCGTTATAATCCCATGATCAATGCACATCAAAGGTGATAAAACTTGACATGAAGTAACATCAATTTCTTTAGGAACACAAACAATTTCTAGTATGTTCAGTTACCTGGTAGGCTTTTTTATAGTCTGAAGCAACTGACGTTCCACTATATATATATATATATATATATATATATATATATATGTATATATATATATATATATATATATATATATATATATCTATATGTATGTTGTGAATAATTTCCTTTTAAATTTAAGTCTCCAGCCATTATTAATCTTCCCTGTTGTGTTTCATGCAAGAAAGGTATGAATTCCTCTAGGTCATCAGCTCTTGGCTTTGGTGGTCTATACACTCCAACAAGTGTTATATGTTCCAGGGTTGTTTTTATTATCTCAAGTGCACAATCTATAGTATTGGTGTTATCAATGAACATATTTTAATCACAGGTCTCACAACTATCTGTAATCCCTATTGTAATTCGTCCCCCTGATTTTTGTTGGAATGTCTGGCACAGTAAAAGCATTTATACACTGATAAAACTGGTTTCCAGTCATTGTTCTTAACCATGTTTCCCAAACAATAACAACATCAGTCTTGTGCGAACTTACCAAAGTTCCAAATAAAAAAACTTTATAATTAAAGTACCTAGCATGAGCAACGATCAGAGATTCATCAAATATTTCTGTCTGTGAACTGTTAAAATTTCAACCTGGCAAAAATCATGCCTTGTGTTTATCAAATATGTCAAAATATATGTTTCAAAAATTATTTTCCCTGATTTTGCTAACTGCACTCTATCATCTTTCAACACATGTATGTCCCAAAAAATGAGGCTTCGGTGCTCTACATATTTCCATTTTGTAAATATGACATATTTTCCTTGCAGGTATTTACACATTTTTTTCATTCACAGTGACCTTAATCTCCTTTCTATATGAGGTTTGTGAAAATACATCTTAACACCTGTACAAGTTATGCTATCTAAGAGTACGTTACCTACTAACAGTCAGAAAGTCCTTGCAAATGAGATAATTTGTACCAACATGAATAAAAACAGATCCATACTTCCTTAAATTAAGGCATTCTAAGGACTGTCTCACATCCTCTATTTTTGCTCCTGGCAAATATAACACTATTCATTGTTTTTTATCTTCTCTGCAAACATATCATTTCCTCTAATAACTGAATCTTCAATTGCAAGTATATAAGGAATGATCTTCATCCCCATTAGTCTTATTAATCCCACTGTTTTCATTGCACATTACATTTGGAAGCATACAATTCTCTTCCAGCTGGCTTTGCAAATACATAGGTTGAGACAAGTTGTCAATGTGTCTTTTTCCTGTTTTTTTTTCCTTAAGGTAATGGTCTTCAGTCTTTCCACATTCAGTTTTGATTTTTTTTTTCATTTAACCTCACCCTAGCCTCTTTTTTCTACCATATCTTTTGGAAAAAATGAAGTCTTTTTTTCTGTCAGCTGAATGTTTTCTGATATAAAAATGTAATAATTCTCTGTAATCTGTGTGTTAAATAACAAAGTAGAGTACTTTTTAGTATGTATTGTATTTACTTTATAGACATTTATCAGTTTCTTTTTTTCCCCTTGTATTTGTTGTGAATTTCTGCCATTCTTTCTTTTGTGTATTTTCTTCTATATACTCTGAATCCTAACTATGCTGAGTATTTGTATGCAGAATTCTAAAGATGTCAGTGGTATTGTCTTATTCAATAGGATTGAGTGATCTTTACATAGAACAGACACTTCTTTTCCTAAATGTGTTCCGTTTGATCTTTGCTTAACATTATGTATCTCATCAGTCCAATCATTAATATATGTAACAACAATTCTCCAAGCCATTCCAATTGCACAAGTGCAATCATTAGTAAGTCTAGATTTACTACTAATAATGGTAACCAACTTTTTACACGAGGAACACAGATCACCAGTTTCATCAGGTGTTACCTTTAAATATGGCTAACATGTAATACACTGTACATGATACTCATTTAAGGAATCCATATTCAGCTGTAAATGAATAAGAATTCTAAAAGAAAAGAATAATCAAAACAAGTTACCACAGAATTCAAAGAGAATTTAAATAAACTTCTATGAGAAAAAAATCACACAAACAATATACTCCTAAATATTTAAATGAGTGCAGTAAAGTTGTTGCTCTGACCATACAAGTTGTGAAAGTCACACAAAAGCTTTAGTTGTGCATCTTTTTAACAATAAAGATCAATAACTCACAAGCCAAGACAGGATTGTTTAGATAAACTCAGGATTGTCCTCTCTGCAGTCTTTGTGAATATATAGCTGGCTAGGCCCCTTGGGATGGCCAGAGTTTGCTTATCTAAAACCTATCCCTTTCTAGCAACAAATAGTAAAGTTTAAAGGTCAAACAACACAACATATACCAAAGCAAATTTCTTGCCTATAAGCTTACCTTCCCTTCCTACAAAAAGTGAAAAACAGTGGTAAAAATAAAATATAAATTCAAAGACAAACTTCTTTTACCAGACTGTGGCACAGTCAATCATAAACCAAGACAGGATTGTTAAAATAAACTCTGGATTCCTTGTGGATATATCAGCAAGGTGACAGTCAAGTAGTGGCTGTGTGCCCAGTTTATTCAGCATTCTTATAATCTGTATATTCAGTTTTATAGCCAGAAATTTAAGATCTTTAATTGGAATTTATTTGGGATTTCTTCCACATTAATTTTTTTTTTAATTGATATGTACCCATTTCTCTGAACAAATGTCTCTTTCATATCCCATTAAACAGTATGTGCATTTCCCACCCTTAAAATCTCCTTTGTAAAATTCTACACAAATGTTAATCTTTTGTTTTGCATTTGTTACCATGTCAGCATTTGTTTCATTTGACTGATTCAATCACACCTTCATTGTTTTTTTTTGTTTGTTTTTTTTTATTATTATTTTTATTTACACTTGGTAAATTCTTCCTGTTGTCTGCCATCTTTCTTAACCAGATTTTTTCATAATTATCTTTTCTAGTTTGCATTATTTTACCTGTTTTTATTACTCGGTGATGCATGCAGAAAGACTTTTGGATGGCTTCAGGCAGGTTCTGTCAAATCATCTGGTAACTTAAGGGCAGTAAAGATAATGCCCAAGCTGTTCTCAGAAAGGCTGAATAAATGTAGAATTTAACTATTAAAATGCTGAAAAGTGGAAGAAATATGCTGAAGAAATCTAACATTTAATGATCATCGCCTCCTCTGAGGATCCACTGCCAGATGCAGAAGGAGAAATTTTAATGATCCAACAGTTCAACTGGAAAAGAAAGCATACATTAGAAGCAGTTGTATCCTGTGAAAACAATATGAAAATAGCAAAAGTCCAGGGATTTTAGGGCACAACAATACTTTTCATGTTTCCTTTAATAGGTGCACAAGACAGTTACTTTGTATCTAAAATGTATTTATTTATTGACATTTTATTACCTGGAAAGTCCAACTGGTAGAAGCCCATTTTCAGTGAAGGGGTGGGGAGCAAAGCTTCAAATTATTGCAAAACATTTTAAGATCAATAATTTTACAATCTTTAAAAATAAAACAAAAACATCTGCAGTTTAAATAATCATAACAAATTAGACATAATATCAAAACATTGGTTAAGATTCGATACAGTGTATATGATAATCATTTAATATTTAGAGACATTTTAAACAGGCTGTAGGGAAAACAGAGGTAAGTTAGTTTAATACAAATATGAATTGCAATATGAAGTGAAGGAAAACAGGTTTATGGTATATTTAGAGAGGAAGTCAGGGAAGAGACTTAGATAACAATAAAGAAGTAAGTGAAGAAGGGAGAGTAAGGTGATATAAGGAATGAAAGGTCGTTGTTCATATTTAGGGATATAGTTTATTCTGGTTTGTAGCAAGAACAGAGCCCAGTTTTAGCTAGAAAGTCTTTCAGAGTGGTTTTCAAAGATAGGAAGGAGGGTGTAGACCTGATGGATACAGGTAAGGTGTTCTAGGCTTTAACAAACTTGTGCAAGTACAGACAATACCCAGCAGATTTGCTAGGTTTGTAGACAGGCAGGAGTTTTTGGTCACTGGATCGCAATGACCAACTGGGAACTTTGACCTGTAGACTGTTTTTTAGTGCTGGACAAGCAGATGGATGCTGAATAATTTTATAAGTAGTAAAACGTTGTGCATATATTAGTTGATGTGGCAATTTTAACCAATTTAGGATTTTCAGTGCTAAAGAAGATTCTTCAGAGCTGGCCAGCAAAGATATTCTTGTAATCAGAGATTCAATTATTAGAGGAACTGATGCATATATTTGCAGAGATTATAATGAACATTGAATAGTGTTATGCTTGCCAGAAGTAAAAACAGAAAATGTGAGGCAAGCCTTGGAATGGCTTAATGTAAGGAAGTACGGCTCTATTTTTATTCATGCTGGTACAAATGATGTCACCCACAAGGGTCCTCTGACTGTTAGTAGAGAACTGACAGCCCTCTTAGAATTGCTTGTACTGGTGTTAGGATGTATTTTTCACAAATCACATCTAGAAAGGATAATCAGGTCACTCTGTATGAAAATATTTGTTGTGTAAATACCTACATGGAAAAATGTCCTTTTTTAGAAAAATGGAAATGTGTAGAGCATCCAAGCCTTGTTTTGGGCACACATGTGTTCAGACAGGATGATATGCATTTGTCTAGATCAGGGAAGAGAATTTTTGCAGCAAATATTTTGCAATATTTGACAAACACTAGGCAGGATTTTTGCCTTGTCAAAAATTTAATAGCCAAAAGATAGCAACATTTGATGCCTCTGATGGTTGTTAATGCTACAAGCATTAATAATAACGTTTTTTTTTTATTGGAAAATTTGCCATGTTCCGACAAGATTGATGTTGTTATTGTTTGTAAAACATGGTTAAAGAACAATGACTGCAAACGAGTTCTGTTAGAATATAAATATTTTTACTGTAACAAACATTCTAATAAAAAAAATAGGTGGAGGTGTTATGATAAAGATTAAAGGTAGCTATGAGACCTGTGATTATTACAAGTTCAACTATAACATCAGCACTATAGACTGTGTAACTGTAACAAAATAGACAGCCCTGGAACATATAACAAGTGTTAGAGTGTATAGACCACCAAAGTCAAGTGCAGATAACCTAGAGGAATTCATACATTTCTTGCATGAAACACTGTAGGTAAGAATAATATTAGCTTGGGACTTTAATTTACCAGAAACAGACTGGAATAATATTGATTCTACAATGTTAATAAGGAAATTATTCACAGCGTATATTCAGGAACAACAATTGCTTCAGATTGTAAAAACACCTACCAGGGGACGGAACATACTAGAAATTGTGTGTGTTCCCAAAGAAATTACTGTAACTTCAAGTCAAGTTTTACCATCAGCGATGTGCAGTGATCATGGGGTTATAAAGGTTAATTGGTTGCTAGATAATTCTGCCAAACTGAAATCTAAGCCAGTGCATAGAAAGTTAATTACAGATTATATGGAAGCAAATCACTATGTAAAACTAACTGGAGTGAGGTGTTCAGTGGAAAAACTGCAGATGGAGTGTGGAAAGTTTTGAAAGAGAGATTGTTTGAGTGCAAAAAAATAAAAAAAATGTTTAACATCAGGATCTAGGCATTCAACATCAGACAGATATACTTCCATAAGAACAAGATATCTGATTAACTTTGAAAACTGAAATAAACAAGCTGGACAAACAGATTAAGAATAGTGTGAGACAAGATCAAGAAAATTTAAAGAAAATTTATATAAAGATATTGAGCATAATAGCAAACCTTTTTATAGATACATGAGATGTGGACAGAGTAAAGACACACAAATTGATAAATTGTGTGCAGATTCTAAAATGTATTCTCAGACACAACGTATTATAAATATATTTACAAAATATTATGTAAAACAGTTTGGATCCACAAAAGGGGTAATATGTTGTTCTAGTGACATCCAGGTAACCCCAGATACTTGAATAAAATTAGATTATATTGAAAAAGAACTGCACAAACTGGATTCAAACAAAGCACAGCGAGGAGACGGAATTAGTATCAATGACCTGAGAACACTTCAGCAAGAACTTACAGTACCATTATATCTATTATTGTCATATACAGTAAATATGGGGAGATTCCTCAAGATTGGAGACATGTGCTTATTAAATCTGCTTTTAAGGGAAACGGGAGAAGGACAAACCAAGAGTCATATAGACCCTTTAGTCTACTTCCATGTTGTGAATAATAATGGAGAAGGCAATACTGGATAAGTTATTGTCAGAAGTGGATAGGTTGGGACTTAAAACTATACATCATTATGCATATGTTGAAAACAGATCTATTACGACCTGTAACATGATGTTCTATAACAATATAATAACAACTATGAATGAAAAATTGTGCTGTGATGTAATTTATATCGATTTAACTTCAGTATTTGACAGGGTCATACACATAACACTGATCAATAAATTAGTACAACTAGGTATCGATGTACTCTTGATAAGATGGATAGCTGCATGGCTTACAAATTGGACATGGCAAGTATCATACAGCAACTGAACAGGCAAATTCCTTGGTTACAGTCAGGGTGTCCCACAGGGCTCTGTCCTAGGCCCTTACTTCTTTAGATTGTAACTTTTAGACCTAGCTTTTTCATCTGACGTGTTCTACAGTCTACATGCAGATGACCCGAAACTGGGTAAACTGATTACATGTGTTTCAGGTAAGGCATGTCTGCAAAATAACTTGACTAAATTGATCATTTGGGCACAGGAAAATAATATGCTGATAAATACATCAAAAACTAAGCATATCAGATTTGGTTGGCATAAATTGAAAGGTGAATATTTAATACAGCACACAGTGATTGAAACTGCAGACTCATTTAAGGACTTGGTATATGGGTAGATTCAGCTATGAGTTTTTCTAATCATATAAACCAATTGGTTAATGATAGTTATAGAACTATAGGTTGTATAAAAAGATTTATAAAGTCCAGGAAATCAAAAATAATGAAGTCATTGTTTGTCAGTTACGTTAGACCCAAACTTGAGTATGGAATAGCAATGTGGACACCCTATAAGAAAACAAGCATGAGTAAACTGGAAAGAGTACAACAGAAATATAACAAGGGTCTCCATGGATGTGAAAATTTAAGTTGTTATGAAAGACAAAACTATCTGAACTTGTAGTGTGTTACTTACAGATTTCTAAGAGGAGATCTTATACAGGTATATAGCGCATTTAGGGACAACTACCTCTGGGAATGTTTGGGGTTAACAAAAAGTACTAGAGAATCATCAGACAACCTATGTAGGAGATTCTATAGGAATGAGAAGTGCACTAATTGGTTCTCTGACAGAGTAGCTGATGCATGGAACAGACTACCAAATTACATTAAAGCAAGTACTAGTTTAGATATTTTTAAGAATAGCCTGGGTACTTATTATGGGAACAAGTGTTTTGGTATATTGGCAAGCTAGAAGGGCATTAATGTCTGTGCTTGAAATATTTGTATGTATGTATGTATACAGCGGTGGGTTCTGAAATGGGTATATGCAGCAAATTTAGTAACTTTGTTATAGCATTGCTCAGGTTTTAATTTTTGTGAAGTCTTAAGGTTAGTAAGGAATGGAGTTCCTTAAAGAAGTATGGGGAAGAGATAAGTAGAGGTAAGTGTAGTTTTAGGTGTGTTGGTGAGAAAGTGTTTGGCTCTGTAAAGCATCCCTAGTTTTTAATGTGTTTTTCTTATGCAATTTTGTATATGCAGGTCAAATATAAGATTATCATCCACTATCACCCTTAATAGTTTACTATAAGAAGTGACTTTAGGGTTGTATTATCAAGAGAGAAGACTTAAATTTTTTTTTTCATGAGAGGTGGATTTGCGGAAAAAAATTAGTAATTTGGTATTTTTGGGGTTGAGCATGTGTTCCGAGTTATGAAGCCATGTTTCAGTGGCTGTTAAAGCTTCCTGAGTAATTATTTGGAGGTGTAGCATGTTTGATATACAAATGAGAGTGGAATCATCTCCATATTGCATTAGAGAGGCCTGTTGTGTGGAAGTATAGAGGGTGTTGGTGAAAATGTTAAAGAGAAGAAGACCAAGAATAGAGCCTTGTGGTACACCAGGGGTGACAAAAAGATAAGGCGAGAGCATAGAGTGCCATTTTACTGACTGATACCTATTGTACAGGTTGCTTTTGAACCACAGAAGGGCAGATTGAGAAAGAGAGATCTAGTGACAACATTTGAAGTAGAGGTTTGTTGTGTCAAACTGCATTAAAAGCTTTAGACAAGTCTAGAAATAAGGAAGAGACTAGTTTGTCATTATCATTAGCTGTACTGACAGTATCTGTATAGGTTAGAAGGGCAGTGCTAGTACTATGGGATGGATGGATGCCATGTTGTATAGGGGTAGGAGTTCTTTCTACAGGAGATAGTCTAACAATTGTTTCTGAATACATTTTTTAAAGGATTTTGGTGAGGGGTGATAAGATTGCTATATGTCTAACTTTATTAATGTCTGTTGCATTTCCTCTTTTGTGCAGAGAGATAATGTGTGACTTTTTCCAGAAAGAGTGAACTGGGATACCTGGACTGACCTATTTATAAGGATCGAGACAGTACATGCAATGCTATTGGCTGCTGTTTTTAGGTACTCACTTGGAGGGTCATCAGCTGAAGGAGAACATGGGTTATTTAAGAGTTGTGGTGCAGTGGTTAACATTGTTGCCTCACAGCAAGGGGTTCTCTAGTTCATTTCTCTGTGTGGAGTCTGCATGTCCTCCCTGTATTCGCATGAGTTTACTCTGGGTTCTCTGGTTTCCTCCTCATTTCCAAAGACTTGCATCTGGAGCATTTCTCCCTGGGCCTCTTCTGAAAATAGGCTCTGTCATAGTCGGAATTTCCCAGTCAACATATGTTAAATAAATAAGTAAATTAATAACTATAGAATGTGGGCACAGGTTTGAAGGTGAAAATGGACATTGTGATATGTGGCTGTTGGGCAAGGTTGGGATTAGATTTGAGGAATCCTTGTTTAGAGATGCTATACTATCTATAAAGTAAGAGTTGAACAGTATTGCAGTTTAAAGTGGTGAGTTATTTGGAGAGGTGTTTAGGTTTAATTTTTGGCTGGGATGTAAGATTTCTTTAATAGATGTCCAACATTTTTAGGATTGTGTTTAGCATTATTCTAAATGTTATTATAGTATATTTTTATCTTCATTTATTTGCCTTTTTACTGCAATTGTAAAACATTCTGTAGTTTTCAAAATATTGAGGTATTTTATATGTTTGCCATTTTTTCCATGCTTTTTCTCTATCCTGCATTAGCATTCTACTCTTTTTAGATAGCAAAATTGCATTATTTGTTTTCAGCCTCTTTGTTCTAGGAGGTGCAAGGCTATTTAGGATATTTAAAAAAGTTGTATTGAATTCAATTACAGCACCATCTAAAGAGAGGGATTTTAGGAAGTTCCAGTTAATAGATGATAATGTAGTAATGAACATTTCTAGGTTAAACTTGGAAAGGCTATATGTTGTTTTATAAATATGCTGGTTAACTAGAGGTGTGGGATGTCTAGTCATATAGATTGGGAGATGATCACTGAGAGAGTCTGGCATTGTACCTGTGGTGGAGTATTTGATATGGTCTGATACTAGGACTCAGTCTAATAGAGAATTTTATGTCTTGCTATAATGTGTAGGGCTATTAATTAGTTGTGTGAAACCATATAGTTTCATGCTAGATGTTGGAGAATTAGAGTTTATGTACAACCAACTGACATTCACATCAACTAGTAATATTTTTTCTTGTGTAAATATTACGGCTACCCAATGTAGGATATCTTTTAATGTAGCTGTATTGTCATCAGGAGTGATATAAAGGACAGTAATACATATTTGTCTATAATTATTTATTTTGAGGAAAGCAATAAGATGCTCTGCTAAACTGAATTTTGGTGTTGGTTTGCTGTAAGGGGAAATGTGGAAGGTATTACAAAATATTAAAGCAATCCCACCACCTTTCCTATTTATATGGTCCTTACAGAAAAAAAAACATAGCCAGGAGATATAACTTCAGAGCCATTTATGCTGGGTTTAAGGCAAGTTTCAATTACCACAAGAAAATCAGGCTTATGTTGGGTAATCCAGGCATGTAGTTTTGCAGGTTTATTTCTTATACTTCTAACATTTATAGCAGCAAAAAATAGATCACCAGGGTTGGGGATTGGCTGTTTTTGGGTTACAGAACAGTGTAGGAGAGAATTATCTTTGTGTTCATTGTGATCTGTGGGGCCAGGATTAGGGAGTATATCTCCTCTGAGAAAGATTTTAGTATATCTGGGAATTATGCATACTTGTTTTTGGAAAGGATTCTTGCACTTAATTTTGTTTTGGTTTGAGTTGAAGTGCAATTAATCAACCTATATTTGGAATACAGGTAAGGGGCAATATTAAATAGGTTTGCTGCAGTGAGTGGAGAGTGTAAAAAGGAAGTATGGATAGGTGGTTGGGACAGAGTTGAAGAGGTGGTGCGATATATTATTGAGACATAGTAGGATGAAAGATGGCACAGGAGTAGGAGGAGAAAAACAGAGGATGAGCTAAAAAATAGCGTAATTAATGACAGGAATCTGTAATTTATAGACGTCAGGTAGTGAAGAAGTAGCAATGAGGAAGGAAGAAGTTGCAGGACAGTAGGACAATCAATAAAGATAGGTTGTAAAAGCTGGAAGAGGATAGGTACAGAGAGAAGCATGCTTTTATAAAAGAAGAGAGGTAGGCTGTCCTGGTATTTTCTCTGGAATGTAAGGAATATAGGGGTATAAAGGACTAGGGTAAAATGTAGTCAAAATAAGAAGAAATTAGAGCTTATTTGGGAAATAAAGATACAATGTGGAATAGATAGGTACTGTTAGGGAGGTGTGTGATTATAAATGGAAAAAATGCAAGGCAGTATGGGGGGGGGGAAATAACTGGGAATTGGATTAAAAATAAATAGAGATAGGAAAGTTGGAATCAAGAAACAGAGCTGCGTGCATAGAAGTAGTAAGGTCAGTCAGCGAAGCTTTTTGGAATAAGAGTCAGAAGTGAAATATGTATGTAGGAAGTACAATATTAGAGAAAGAGGGGGATGAGTGTGAATTGGGGGAAGGGTAGGGTAGGGGGGGCAAAACAAGCTTCCCACCCTCAGGTTAATTTATAACCAAGAACAATGAGTTTATAGCCAGACCAAAACAATTAACATAGAGATTTAAGTAAAACAGGTTGTCTGTCATTTCCTGAGACTAAATAACTGGTATATTCAGTATAGTCTATTGGGCAAACTAAAGGGGAGAGTGGCCAACATAGTAAGAGGTCCTTAGAATGTATGGACTATGTCACTGAGATTTTCAGTCACAGAGTAGGCATGTATTTAACAGCTTAAAGATAATATGCAGCAAGGTCCTTCATTATAAATATGTTACAATGACAAAATTCTCAGTAAACTTGTACATGTAGGGCCTTGTGGCAGAGCTCCCAGAGATATTGAAGTCAGATGTAGTGACCACAGGCTTTGAAATGGAAGAAAGAAAAAACTCTACTAAGCTGTAAAATTATATTGAAGCAATAAATGTAGTATTTATTATAGGAAAAAGAGATTGAGGAAGGACCAGAGTAAGTCACAGCAAGAGAATACATGGTACATATAAGAGTAGAAGGATGGGGGGAAATTATATGAATGTAAGCTCAGAGTAGTTTTAACAAAAGGTATATTGATAGAGAGCCACTGGTATGCAGTGTCAATATACAGCTGTATCAAGCAAATTATCAGAACATGTTACTACACTGATATGCACAATAAAACACCATCACTTAGAAATCATTCATGAGCTTAACCAGTACATCAAAACAGTGTAATATATATATATATATATATATATATATATATATATATATATATATATATATATATATATATATATATATAGGTCTACTTGAGTTGGACAAAAGACCAGAAGATCAAAATCTGGAAAGCTGAAACGAAAACAATGAAACTGCAGAACACCGAAAAGTGCAAAATTCAAAATCCTGATGTTAAGGGAGTTTGAATTAGCACTTTTCATGTTCTGCTGTAGGTAAGTGTGTGTTTGAGTGTATTTGTGAGGGGAAATGCAGTGTGTAAGTGTGTGTTGTGACTGTGGTGTGTGTGTGTGTGAGGGACTGTACTGTGCCTGTGTGTGTTTGCCTTGTGTGCCTGTTTGTGTGATCTCGGAGTTAGAATATTAAAGTAGGGGGGGTGTGGGGGGGTGTAGCCCCCCACATGGTGGTGCATGGGGGCTTGCCCCCCTGCCTATCATTAGTGTAGGGTGTTTTGTTTCGTAGTGTGGGGCAGTTGTGTGTTTTTGTGTGTTGTGTGTGTTTTGTAAATTTACTCTTTTTTCAGTGCTCTGGGGTTTCATTGTTTTTATATGTGTGTGTAGAATTTCGAATCTTAAAACTTTGAAACCCATATGATCGAAGATCATATGTTCGAAGTTTTAAAACTTCGAAATTCTGAATGGGGACCAGCATACAGCGTGGACCAGGAGATTTCCCTTGACCTCGCTGTAGTGCAATCTCGGAGTTGGTATATTTAAGTTACAGGGGGTGTGGAGGGTGCAAGGGGGCTTGCCCCCCGGTTATACACAGTTTATTTTTTGTTGTTTGTGTTTTGCAGATCTACTGCACATTTTCAAACATTCAAATGTGCAATCATATGGTCTCGGCCATATGGAATTCGAACATTTGAATGTTCGATCATGTGAATTAAACCCATATAGATATATAGAGATATATATACATATATATATATATATATATATATATATATATATATACACACACACACACACACACACACACACACACACACACACACACACACACACCATATCACCAGCAATTCACATTACATACTTGAGTGTTAAAGGGAAACATGCTCAGCATACATAAAGCTTATACAGTCTGAATGAAAGTGTTACAAATATAACACACTACCGAAGTATTCTTAGAATAAACAGAAATGTAATAACATATGACACATACCTGCTCTATGAAGACAGATAGTGACTGAGTGTAAGAGGAGACAACTCTGAGGGAAGTACCTAAACTTTATGTAAAGCAGCACAGACAGCTTAAATTCTATAAGAATGATCATTTCTTTTTGAAAAAAAGAGGGGTTTTGTCTACCCTGCAAAATATGATAGTTCAAGTAGAAATGTCCGACTTTTTGAATTGAAAACAGTGTCAACCATACTGAAAACGCATGTTTCTTAACAGGAACTCCTTTACTTCTTGTTTCGGTGTTTCAGTGACATGGATAATGCATGTTATCTATCTTAACAGCAGGCATAAGGGATTTGTTTTCTTTCTTCACCAGATCAAGCAGCCTTAGCTGCCAAATCATCTACAGAGGTTTATGATTCTTTTTAATGGTTTGAGGGAAATAGTATGGAGTGTTTGTTTCAGGCATTCCTCACCAGACATTTTAACCTTGTAGCTTACATAATTTAATCTTTCATCTTTTTGCAAATAACCCCTTCCAGTTAATCGTGATTCATTTCTGCAGAGGAGTCTAAAGATAACATCTGGTTTCCAGCTTTGGATGTCCCCATTCTTGGATTTCTATCATATAACCCTTGCTTTGCAGACTTAGTTCTTTTGTTAACACTTTCTGCCTGTCCTGTAAGTTGTTATACTGATCTATGATATTTTCTGGTGAGTTTTCTCTGGCAGTATCTAATAGTCCATGGATGTATGTAGCATATAAAAACTCAAAAAGGATTGAACCCTGTTGATGCTTGCAATAATTCTCTCCTGAAAATAGAAGACATAGAATTTACTTGTCCTAGTTTTTTCTATCTTTCTGAATTCAGTTTCTCAGCATGGAATTTAAAGTTTGCTTAAAACTTTCCACTAATCCATTTTCAGGTAATAATACACTGAAATTTTTAACTACTTCTCCTAAAATCATTGGTGCAGTTGAAGTATTATTCTAGACAATAATATAGCTCCTAGGTCAGTGATTGCTCACTTAGATGCACCTTCTCTGAAAAAATAATATGATTATCTTTATCACTATAACTTCAGTATTAGGCTTCCATAGCAGAAATAGCATCAAGGTACTTAGCTGATAGTCTAAAATAACCCAAATGTCGTAAAACCTTTTGCTGGATATTACTAATCATCCAGTAATCTGCATAACAATGCCTTCAAGTAACATGACTGTGCTATGTTTAATGTAAAGTATTTAAACATTATTGGCATGAAAAGTAACATTACATGAAGATCATTACTGAAAAATGTTGAGACTGAATAAAGTTGATCAACCATTCCTACAAGAAGCACATTTATTGGAGAATGATATTAAATATTTAAGTAACAGTTATTTTGAAATATTAATAGTGTCTTCTTTGAAAGACAAAAAAGAAGAGATACAGTAATAATATGTAAAAAGTATGTAGTGATGCCAAAATAGTGCACAAAGTTGTGGATGCTAAATGACTATTCTCAATGATTATTATTTATTTATTTGCATGTTCATTCATTTATTGTCCTTTGTTGACTGTCATATTCCCATTAGACTAGTGGCCTCCTTTCAGTGGAGACTTGAGGCAGTATCTCTACTTCTTCTTCTTCTTCTTTCGTCTTTTCCCGGTTAGGGATTGCCACAGCAGATCACCCATCTGCTCATGATTGGCAGTAGAGTTTTACGGTGTCGAGTTGTCAGCCCGGCGCCCAACCTTCCACGGAAGGCACACACATGCACACAGTCATGCCTAGGGCCAATTTAGAATGCCCAGTCCACCTACAGCATGTCTTTTAGATGTGGGAGGAAACCAGAGCACCTGTAAGAAACCTATGCGACCACAGGGAGGACATGCAGACTCCACACAGAAGGCACCCCAGCCAAGGAACGAACCAGAGAACCTCTTGCTGTGAGGTGACAATGCTAACTACTGCACCACCATGGCCACCCAGGTAGTATCTCTACTACTTGGGAAAATATGGCCAGGACATCAGGGAATGTTCTCCTACTTTTTCTGATAGGTGTCATGGGATCTTTTACATCCACATGAGCAACCACTGTTTTAAAGTCTCATTTAAATAAATTTACTTTCACGGCACATAGCTGAAGTAGGAAAAGAATATCTAGAAATGTTACAAAATAATATTAATATATATTAATTATAGCTTGATATTGTAACTGTATAATAGGTAATGACAATACTGCTAGGAAGAAACAACTCTTTCATCATAAGCAACTGCATTTCAAAATGGGTTAGAGATCTTAGGCTTAAAGGCATAAAGAAATTCTCTGAAAATTATTCCTTCTGCTTTACTCTTTACTCATATATAGTAGGTAACCAAATAGTAATTGATAGGGTATGCATCTTAAATGATTTAGAGAAAAAATAGAAAAAAAAAGTTAGTACTTGTCCGTTACCTCACCATAATAAAATTTGTTTTGATCTGATAGTTAACATGATGAGATCTGCAATATTTTCTAGAATACAAGCATAAGGGATGAAATTAAGTAAATTTAAATTGTTGACCACAGAAGTTAAAGTGTATATGGAATTTAACAACAATGGAGAGATAAATTATATAGTTATATGGAATTCTTTAAAATTATTTTGTCTGGGAAAACATAATCATGCTTTTATAAGTAAATAAAGCAATGGCATGTGAATTTGTGGAAAATATAAGAGGCAGCACATAAAACTAAATTGATTTATAAAAGGAAAGACAAATAAAATCTTTTTAGTTAACAATTTAACAAAAGAATTGAAGAAATATTAAATCATAAAGTAGAAATTATTTTAGAGAAAGTTATCTGCATTCATATGCTATGATTCTTAGACAATGTCACAGAATAGCCAAAGTCCAAATTAATTTCTAGAGCAAACCAGATTAGTCATGGACTTCCCCTTAACACAAAGAAATGCAGCATAGCTTCCTTTGCTAAATTTAGCATCACTAATACTTATCTATAGAGAGCACTTCACTGCATTGCACTTCACTACACTGAGCTTATCGAAGGAAGGACACTGAGGAAACTCGGAGCTATAATATATAACATTAAGTATCCTGTTTTTTTTGTTCTTTATTTCTTTGTTATTTCTAGCACTTTGTGTACTGTGTATTTTTCTAGCTAGTTTCACTGTGTGTGAGGTATTAACTGGAAATTGTCCACTTTTATTAAGCATCTGTTGGGTTGTTTGTTTCTGATAACTTGTTGCAGTTAAACTCTTATTTCTATAGGCTCCTTTAGCTGTTTAAAACTTTCATTTAAAGGCTCACTGCTACTTTTCAGCTGTGAGAAACATTTCTGTTTTTATAGTTGGTGGCTTTGCAGTTGCCCGCCCCTAGTGTAAATTTGATCTGGGACTCACCTCCCAGTCTAGTGTCATTACCTCATTCTACCCAGTACAGGGAGAACATTTGAGAAGGCCAATCAGCTTAGTTTCTGCTACTCCTTTCTCTCTTATCTGCTTTTACTGTATTTGTGTTTCTTCCTACTTTATTTTGATTTTGCGTCATCTTAAAACTACTCAATTGTATTTATTACTGCTTGGTGTAACTCATTCTAAGCCTCTTAATTTAAGCACTTGGGCTTCAGACCAGTTGTTTTACATTAAGAAGGTTTGTGGTCTGCACTGTAGTGGCTTACATCCTTCTAAGTTGGGAACTGCTGATTGCGGGCTCAGTGTCTGTTATTCTAAAAGTGTATTAATTCTGGTTTAAGCACTTGGGCTTCAGGCCAGTTATTTTACATTATAGTGCCTGCATATTTGAACTGTTTCTTACTGAAATTGGTACACCTTATTTGCTATAGCATAGACTAGATCCAGGCCTGCTGAATCTAACTTTGTTTGTATGCTTGTTGTTTGTTTGCTTGTTATTGCCCTGAAACGCTAATTCCACCTAAAATGCGGCTTTTCCGTGCTTCTGTGTATCCCTAGTGATATCTGCATTGCTTACTTTACTTATTTCGTTGTTTCGCTTAAAAGAAAGTTACTGTTTGTCATTTTTGCATTTAAGTTACCTGTAACACATTGCATTTAAGTTACCTGGCACTCACTAAGTCAGCACTAAAAAATTAAAAGCACTACACCCTCACAGACTCCCCATGAGTACCTTGTTCCCCATTGGCCCTTTTTTTCAATTATAAAGGAATTCCCAATACTATTCTTGCAAATAGTCCAAAGGTCAGTTGTCAATCTCCTTTCCGGTCCAGCTGGTGAATCTGGGAATCTTGAGGCAATGTTACAACTGCCACATGTACACAGACAACCCTCTCCTCCTCCCAACAAATTCCAACACATGTGAGAGATGCAACCATATAGCCAAACTGGAGGCTAAGCTCTCTCAACTCAATAATGGCGTAACCAGTCAGGAGGAGAAGGAAACCACACTCACTACAATTCCAGTCTCACATAGACCTACCACGACAGCAAACCAAACACATAAACACACAAAAACATACTCAGAGGCTCTAAATAAAAATCTGCCTAAGCAACAGAGACCTTCAAAGCAGACACCCAAGCAACTGCTACCCCAAAACAAAACACATGCAACACATAGCTCACAAAGCCAGTGTGCCAAACAGTCACAGCCCTTAAGGCTAAACAACACACCTGATACACTTGTAATAGGTGACTCTATCGTCAGGCACACTGACGTCCCGCTCACCAGGCTGAACAAGGAGAAGGTCATAGTGAGCTGCCTGTCGGGCACTAGGATCCGCCACATAACACATGCACTCAGGTCACTCCAAGGCAAGTACAAATATGACTCAGTCATTGTCCATGCTGGTGTGAATGACCTGAGATGTACCTCCCTGGACTACATGAAAAGAGACATAGAGGAGCTCTCTGAGCATGTAGCCCAGGCCGATATGACCTTGACCTTGAGTAGCATCTTACCCTTACCAAGAATGATGCCACAATATGAAGACAAGATGATCAATTTCAACAATTGGCTTAAGTATTGGTATCATTCTAAGGGGATCCAATGCCTGTCAGCCTGGAATGACATGCTCGACAAGCCACGATGCTTCGCTAGGGACAGCTTGCACCTGTCACCCCTGGGCTTTCGGATATTGGCAAAGGCTCTTGCTACCCCCATAGTGCCTTTTTTAGGCAAGGCTCAAAAGACAAAGCCACCTCCATAGGTATCACAAGGGATAAGAAACTAAGAGTAATGCTACTCAACGCCAGAAGTCTAAACCTCAAGATGCATGCACTCAAAACTCTCCTTAGCATGGAGAACATCGATATCTGTGCAGTAACAGAAACCTGGTTCAAGGCTCCTGAGAGCACCCCAGCACTACCAGGTTATACCTCATACCATGCTTTTCGGCCCCAAAACTTGGATCGAACCACAAAAGGAGGGGGAGTATCAATAGTCATCAAAGATACCCACACCTCCAGGTTGGTGGCACAGCACAAAGCATCAGAGACTATCCATGTGCAACTAACAGTGGGTAAAACTGCCTTCCAGTTTATAGCCTGCTACAGACCACCCTCCCAAACCCAGGAACCCCACTCGGCCTTCCTGAGAACACTGGAAAATATGAAGGTCTCTCCAAACACCATTATATTGGGCGACTTCAACTACCCAAACATAGACTGGGAGTATTACTCTAGCTCCAACACCCTAGCCCAAAGGTTCCTAGAATTTATAAACTCAAATGCTATGGAACAACTTGTTACCACTCCCACAAGAGGGGAAAACATACTGGACCTGATCATCACCAACATGGGTACTCTATGCTCCAGACCAGAAGTGTATCCCTCACTGGTAAGATCAGACCATAAACTAATCTCACTGGATATTCACATCCCGACCCCACCCCTTGCCCAGAAAACCACAGTGAAAAACTTCTCTAAAGCAAATTTCACACTCCTCAAAACTGAGGTGGAATCCTTCAAAGCCCCCGGGCCTGTGGAAAATACGGCCCAGACCACAGAATCTTTTATAAACGCATTCTATGAACACCTTCAGGAATGCATGGATCATGCAATCCCAAATAAAACCAAGACCCAATCCTCCAATGGCAGACATCCTGTCTGGTGGACCCCAGCCATAAACAAACTATACAATAGAAGGAGGAAGCTACTACATGATAGAGCAAAATCCCAAAATGGGAAGGCATCTCTGATCAGTATTAGCAAAAAACTACGGGCACACATAAAATCGTCTAAGGCCAGCTTCGAGAGAAAAATTGCACAGGACACTAAGGATAATTACAAGGCTTTCTTTAGTTATGTTAGGGACCTGGATGGAAATTCCCAGATATGCTCAGAATTAGTCCAAAATGACAAAAAATACACCAAACTCACAGACATTGCCAATATCCTAGCTGACAGGTTCAGCGCAAACTTCTCCCCCCCCCAACCAAAAGGGTGAATATCTATCCCAGCAGAGTGCTGCCCCCCTGACATCTCAGATGCTCAGGTAAGAGTCGCCCTCTCCAAAGCAAAAAACACAGCATCAATGGGACCAGATGGTGTCCCCGGCTGCGTCCTACATGAACTACAAGAAGAGCTAAACCCAAACATAAAACTACTGTTCAATCTCAGCCTTACTACAGGATATGTACCCAAAGAGTGGCGTACAGCAACAGTGGTCCCACTACACAAAGGTGATGCCTCAACGGATCCTGGATACTATCGCCCCATAAGCCTGACTAGCTTGGTCTGCAAAGCTATGGAAAGGATCATCATGGACCTCATAAATAAAGATATTGAGGACCTACAGACACTGGATCCTACCCAGTTTGGCTTTGTTAAGGGCAGATCCTGCCTCTTAAACCTGGTCGATTTCTTTGAAACAGTCACCAAGGCCATTGACGAGGGGAAGGTGGTCCACACAGCCTACCTGGACCTCGCAAAAGCCTTCGATACAATACCTCACTCAGGCATTATAGATAAGCTCACCAGCTTAAATATAAACCCCTATGTCACTAGATGGGGTGCAAACTGGCTCAAGGACAGAACCCACATTGTTAGAATTGCTGGAGCCATGTCAGACTCCAAACCAGTTACAAGTGGCATCCCACAAGTCTCAGTCCTGGGACCTCTCTTGTTCAGTATATATTTCTCGGAGGTACAGGCAAACGTGGAAGGACTGTGGCTGACCAAGTTCGCAGATGACTGCAAACTGGGTGCCATAATCGACTCTCTAGCCAACACAAGCATCCTCCAAAAGGGCCTCATAGAAACAGACAACTGGTGCCAGAGCCATGGCCTCAAGCTAAACGCCAAAAAGTGTATAGTCATCCCCTCTGGCAAAAACAAAGTGCCCACAAATTACCACATAGGTGGTAATCCATTAAGTACAGAAGAAGTAATTAGGGACCTGGGGACCCAAGTTGATAGCAATCTCTCATTTGACGACCATGTGGCCAAAGTGGTTCTAAAAACATTTAATATAGCCCACCTAATCATGAAGGGATTCACATCTAGATCAGGGGAGGTCATCGTGCCTCTTTACTCATCCCTCATCAGGCCCATAATTGACTACAATGCCCCTTTTGGGATGTACCTTACCAGATACCTGCAGCAACTGGAAAGACCCCAAAACTACCTCACCAAGATGATCAAATGGCTCAAACAGATGCCATTTGCTGCCCGGTTAAAGAAAGTCCAGCTCTACTCAGTGGCATACCGCCTGCTCAGAGGCGATCTGTGCCTGACGTATAAAGCCATGTCCAACCCGAAATTAATGGACATGCTGCATCACAGAAAATCCAAATCCCATCGAGCTACGCGCTTGAGAGACTTGAACCTCAGCACTGAAATAAATAGGACATGCTGGAGGGACAGATTCATAACCCAGAGGCTCCCTTCACTCTGGAATAAAATCCCAGTCCAAGTTAGGCAGAGTCCCTCATTGACTCTCTTCAAGAGGAATCTTGATGAGTGGATGGGAGATCGTAGGTTTACCCCGGGTATCACTTCTGTGTCACTGTTAGACAGAGGCACAGTATACTAACCTCGAAAAAGGGCATAGCAAAATTAATTTAAAATGGGTGGTGAAAGCCAAACACACTCTGGCTAGGCTTATAAATGCCCTAGGGCAGATAGCCTAGTATGAACCTATGAACCTATGAACTTAAATTGAATAAACTTGGATTGGAATTCAGTGTGCAAGTTCAAAACAGGCTCTCCTTTGATGAACATGTCTTGATGTTAGAAAATATTTTTCACCTTGTATGACTTATCATTTGTGGCATCCCTTCAAGATACTTAGAAATTAATGGTTTGCTTTATTCATCCTTTATAAGGTCCATTACTGAATATTATGCACCCTTCTGCATGTATATCACCAGCCACTGGCTAGGCATATCTATATATTTTCAAACAAAAAATATCTCAGGATTCATGTACCTTAACTACACAGATAGACTAAAAGCCCTGTTTTGTACTCAGTGTCATATATATTCCTGATGGGTAATCTCCATTTAGTCTTCTGTTCTATGAATGATGAAGCACATGAAGATGAAGGGAGGCATTTTATTTTGCCAGCTGGCAGGTGTATTTGATGTCTATTCATTACTAGTGTGTTCTGTGGCTATGCTATTATTCATTTGTGACTTTGTGATTGATATTTTTTTGGTTTGGCATTTATTTATTTAGTTAGTTGTGTATGTATATATGTATTTATTTAGTTAGTTAGTTTTTCTCAGCACTTCATGATATAACCATGCAGACAAATAGAAATGTAATTTTTGACAAACATACACACACACACTCATATATATATATATATATATATATATATATATATATATATATATATATATATATAGATAGATATAGATATACAGATATATGATAGCAATGAACATTGTCAAATATTCAGTTTGTTGACAATATTAACTGCAGATTCTGATTGCTGAATGTCTGGTAACTCATATGTCTTCACTGCCAAAAAAGTTAAGATGGTATATTTGAGGTATAGGACTATATGTGCTGGTTTACGGGTTATTGTTAGGTAAGTGAATGTTTTTTCAGACAAATTTGTGAGTTATAATGTGTGTGTGTGTGTGTGTGTGTGTGTGTGTGTGTGTGTGTGTGTGTGTGTGTGTGTGTGTGTGTGTGTGTATGTGTGTGCATGAATGTGTATCTATGTGTATGTATGTGTGCATTCTGTGAGAGTCTTGATTACTTGTATTGTTTGGGAAAGGGGTTAGTCTTAAGGTAATTTACATGGATGGAGTTAGGGCCCACCTTATTTATGTCTGCTAACTCTACTTTTATCCCAACATTACCTTACAAAAATCCTTTCCAAAACAGTACTACTATTCAGATGAAGTTCTCCAGGAGATACTGTTACTTTTGCTCTCTGTCGCTCTCTCTCTCTCTTGGTCTCTTTCTGTCTCTTTCTGTCTCTCTCTCTCTCTCTCTCATTCTCTCTCTATAGTGCAATCCCGTAATGTTCACAATGCAGTTATTAAATGTCGCTTTCTGTGCAAGGATCAATGCAATGTCTTAACCAAGTACCTGTGCAATACTAAAGTCTCATGCAAGTAAGTGTTCACTGCAAAAAGTGTTAAAATGTATCTCTAATTACATGCAGGATTAGTCTGTCTACCTGCATGTATGTGATGTGATAGCTAGGTGTTATATGTGTGAATGTCTGTGAAAATAGTCTATATGTTGTCTGCACATTGAGTATGGAGACACAGAATTTTGTTCAGTTTTTGCACTTGTGTGATTTCTGAAAGACAATAAAGTTTACTTTGACTTTGACTTTGATATATTTAGATGCACTGATTCGAAAAGGAGGATGCGCTTTCTTGATCACTGACTTTTTACAGTGAAGACTCAGTGAGTTTTTTTTTCAATAGCATTGATCAATGAAAGTGGTGTCAATCATTCTGACAGTTAGCTTTGTCACCTGCATTGATATTATAGGCTTTATTTTTAGTAGTATATTTTCTTTGTTATACATTACCCTCTGCATCCCCTTGTCTTATCCTGGATATATATATATATATATATATATATATATGGGTCCCCTTCAGATGATTGAACTTTTAAAAGTTCGAATGTCATATGGCCGAGTCCATATGATTGAACTTTTAAAAGTTCGAAGGTTCTGAAAGGAGATCTCTGTACAGCATGGAACGGGAAGATTTTCCTTTTCTGCAATGTAGTGCAATCTCAGAGTTGGTTTAAAGGTGTGGGGGGGGGGGTGGAGGGAAGCTTGCCCCCCTGCTAGAATCATTTAGTTTTTTTTTTGTTTTTTTTTAGTTTATTTACTATGTTCGAACTTTTGAATATTCAATGTTATGGTCTCGGCCATATAATATTCGAACATTTAAAAGTTTGATCATGAGAAGTAGATCCCTATATATATATATATATATATATATATATATATATATATATATATATATATATGTGTGTGTGTGTGTGTGTGTGTGTGTGTGTGTGTGTGTGTGTGTGTCAACTATATCTGCTATGTATTACTTATATTTCTATTTGCATGTTCAGTCTGTACTTTATGTTATTGTTGTTCTCTTTTTTTACTAGATTTATGTTTTCTGCTTCTTTCTTGATTACTTTTTGATTAACATATTAGTTGTCTATAGTGCACTTACATCTTAACAAAAAAAACAAAATACATAAAGTGCTTCCGTGACTTTATTAATCCAAACTTTCTGCATCACATAATGCCATTTCACACTATAAGAACCAGCATATCTGATTTTGACCTAAGCAACACAATCCTTGTTTGATCCTGATCCAAATTCTTATCCTTAAATGACAGATTAGATGACTGTGATGTAAGATTCATTGTATTATTCCAGTACAGATTAACCTCCAACCTTGCAGACCTTTTCAGCCTCTTTGCACTTAATGACAACTTGTGATGATGTGTCAGTCAACCGCCTATCAGTAACACTACAAAAAGTACCATGGCACATAGTCCCAACACTTTTTCTCACATCTCAATCGCTGTATGAAGATGTATTTATTTATTTATGCAATTTCTTAACTGGGGAAGAGCACTGATCCTATTGAAGCAATCCCAGTATCAGCCCATAACATGAACACATAAGTGGAACAAGTAAAAATAATTTACAGAGTAAAAGAGCACTCTAAAAACAAAGGTGCAGTTAATATACAATAAAAAAATGATAAATAGTCAACAAAAAACATGATGTACAATATTTACATCAGTAAGAGTAGTGACAGGTTAGGACTTAGAGTAGAGATGCTAATTATAGGGCTGTCTTGGAGCTGACTGCCAAAGTCCCAGACAGTCTCTCTTTCAGCAACCATTACCCACAAGTATATTCCAGATTTTCCCAAATGAGTTTTCCCACACCAGAATTTCCTTGGCCTTTAAAAAGTTTTATATTAACAGCTGACATCAGCTCAGTAACCTCAGCTTAGAGTGACCAGTCTCCATTACTATGTGTGCAATCTTGTGTAAATGCTAATCTTTTCTTACTAAATACTCCAACAGACTTACTTTGATTACTGGAACATCGCAATGTCTAATCCTGGGGTGTTTCTCTTATATATGTGAACTTGTGCAGTGGTCCCAGCATGCTTAGATACAGATAACATTCCAGCTTGAAACAACCTGTTTTAAGTCTGCCAGAAGGTTGATGAACCTTAGTCCGCATTGTAGAGCTAAGGACTTGGACAATTTCAGATATAACAGCAGAATGGCCAGCTGGAGTGCTGGAGCCCAACTGCAGTGCTTCATATTGCCTTCCTCTTGTTGCTGGAGAAATTGCAGAATGAATCTTAACCATGGTGAACATCCTGTCCAGCAGATAATAGCGTAGGAACCCCAAAAATGGTTTGATGGCCAGGCATTCTCTTTTTGTAGTAGAGCATTTTGCTTCTGTCTTATATAATTTTTCACTGAGATAACAAATCAGATACTCCTTAGTGCTTGTTTTTTAATGCCTGAAGGCTTTGGTCCAAAAGTGACTGGTATTTGGAACTGTTCATAATTCCCTCCACCTGAACTAAAGCCTGAGTTCCAGCTGAAGAGAAGCAACTCTAAAACATGATACTGCCACCACCATTGTTCACCATGGGGATGGTGTTCATTTAGTGATACAAAGTGTTGTTTTTGTGCCAAATGTACCTTTTGGAATTGTGGCCATAAAGTTCAACCTTGGTCTCATCAGACCATAACACATTTTCCCATATGCTTTTGGGAGACTTGATGTATTGTTTTGCAAATTTTAGCTGGGTCTGGATGTTTTTCTGTGTAAGAAAAGGCTTCCGTCTTGCAACCCTACCCCAGAGTCCATTCATATGGAGAATACAGGAGATTATTGTCACGTAGTACACAACCAGTACTTGCCAGAAATTTCTGCAGCTCCTTTAGTGTTGCTGTTGGTCTCTTGGCAGCCTCACTGACAAGTTTTCATCTTGTCTTTTCACCAATTTTAGAGGGACGTCCAGTTCTTTACAATGCCACTGTTGTCCCATATTTTCTCTACTTTTTGATGACTGTCTTCACTGTGTTCCATGGTATATCCAATGTTGTGGAAATTTTTTTGTACCCTTCTCCTGACTGATACATTTCAACAATGAGATCCCTTTGATGTTTTGTAAGCTCTCTGCAAACCATGGCTTTTGCTGTAGTAGGCAAATGAGTACATTTCAGGAAAATCCTACTAGGACAGCTGAACTTTATTTGGGGTTAATCAGAGTCTCTGTAATAGATGACAGGTGTGTATCCAAGAAGATTGAATGCTGTAATTAAATCAAAAGATGCTTCAACAAAGTATTAGTTTAAGGGTGTGCACACACAACAAAGTATTAGTTTAAGGGTGTGCACACTTATGCAACAGGCATAGTGCACGTTTTTTATTTTTTTATATTTTTCCCCTAACAGATTTGTTTGTTTTTCAATGAAATTGTACAGGTTATAGGTCACATTAAAGGTGGGAAAGTTTTGAAATGATTTATTTTGGTCTCATTTTTTTATATCACAAAAACCTGGCATTTTAACAGGGGCATGCAAACTTTTTATATCCACTGTAGCATACATAACTATCTTGCTGCTCTTGATCAAATCTAAAGTTCTTCCAACTTTCCTTGTTAAATTATTTATCATGTCCCCCTACCTCTTCTTCCTCCCTCATTTTCTGGGGAATAGACGTCGTCCTTACAGTTTGGGTAATTCTGTTGCATATATCCAGTTTATGAACTCATTGTCCAACTTGTCTAACTTGTTCAGTGTAGCTGCCTCCCTCCTGTTTAATATTTTTATTAATATTTTTACTTTATGCTTCATACCTGAACTCTAGGAAAGTAGATCAATTGCATTACCCCCTACTCCCTCCATTGCTTCATAGGTGTTTACCAAGCTAATGACCACAAGTGCCTTTTTAAGACTAGCTGTGCATCCCAAATCTCTGACAAGTTCTGATACCCTTGATAAGTCTAATCAGGGTTTTGGCAGATGAAACTTTTACAAGCAGGGGCCTGGGAGATGAACCATTTACATGTTGCTTGTGTCCATCAGAGACATAGGTGCCAAACCAGGGATGAATTTCCTGTTCCAATTCCAATTGTCCAAGTTGCACTTGAACTGGATTAGGAAGGAGCTCTGCTTCACATGGATGGAGAGCCTGTTCTATAGATGAGGTAGTCTATGGGATATATACCTGTCTGTCCATCAGGTCCTATTTATATCACAGGCAAGGTTTAAGTCTTTAGAATGGGTAAATCTGGTTTTGTTAGTTTTGTGGATATGCAAGCGGCCCATCAGAGTGGGATCTGACAATGTCCTGTATGCCAGGCATAGATCTCCCCACAAAAGACTGTAGGAGACAGAACACAAGGATAGGACTTTGAGGTGTACATAGAATATTTTACTTATGCCCTGTATTCTTTTAGTGAGGAACCTCTGTGGATGTTCCAATTGTTGGATTTGCTTGATTAGGTACATACCAAGGGGGGCACTGTACTCAATGACAGGTCTGATGAATGTGAATAGAATGGAACAATGACTTCTGTGGCCTTAAATGCCATACCTTTGTTTATAAGTTGTGCAACATGGAATGATTTCCTCACTACTGTAGACACGTGATGGTCAAAGGGTAGCTTAGTACCTTAATACCTTAGTACATTTTAAATAGTTCAATAGAACACATGACACAACCAACCAATAAAAAAAAAAATTCAATTTAGCATAAAACCAGTTCAACATAAATTATTCAACTGCAAAATGTATAATGTATTCAACCTATATAATACATCTGAAAATGTGTACATAAAATTAGGAAGACATAAACTTCATAAGAAATATATTCACACTTCCATATATATTTTGTTATATATCTATCTATTATTTGTACTGCTTCTGCTTAGCTACCAATATAAGTTTTATGCTTACTAAGTTATTATGTCCTGGGTACCTATCTGCTTCTAACATGGTTATACATTTAAATTCTGCTATTTCAAGTTTTTTATTAATATCCCCACCCCTCACATCTCTATATAGTACCTGTAGTACTTTAAATTTAAGCACGTGTCAGCCCCCTATCTTTATTATGTTTAGATAATGCATTAGTTATAATCATTCTTCTTACTTCTAATTTGTGTTCAGTTATGCGATCTTTTAAACATCTTGAATATTTCCCACATAGAAACTTTCACATTGTATGCAAGTAGCCAAATAAACAATCAATTCAGTGTTACAGGTTGCATGGCATTCTGTCGGGTCTATATTACAACGTTGAACTCACAGGAGTCCGAACATTGTAATATCGAACCAAAATGTTCGAAAGCTGAAAATAGCGAAGCCATGGCACACCGATTTTTTCACAGGGAAAAAAAATTGGTGGGCCATTTTAGCAGCTTTGCTATTTCCCCCACTGTGGTGTGATCTCAGAGTTAGTATATTTAAGTATTGGGGGGTGTGGGGGGCACAGCTCTCCACATTAGTTTAAGTTTAAAGTGTACGTGCTTTTTTTTTTTTGTACCAGAACAGCGATTTTTTTCCCTGGGGAAAAAAAAATCGCTGTTATGTTTTTTCATAATCCTTGGGTTTTGAACTTCATGGTTCGATATTACATAATTTGAACTCCTGTGAGTTTGACAATGTAATATAGACCCCATTCTATCTTATATGTTTCTTTACTTGTAGGATGCTTAAATTCTATATTACTGCATATGTCTTTACAACAACTGCAGTTATGGCATGGTATCGTGCCACTTCTATTTGATATATTTGTCTCTTTTTTATTTAATCTACTTATTCTTAACAATTGACTTTTTATTATGCCTCAAAATACATACTTAGAATGCATGTGATATATGGAATACCTAAATTACATAAATCCCTTATAGAACCTCCGATGAGACCAATTGTGTCAAGTAGAAGCTGGGTGACAGAGCCCCTATCGATATATGTACAGGATGTTCTTAAATAACATGTTAGAAGCAGACTGGTACTCAGGACTTAATAACTTAGTAAGCATAAAACCTATATTGGTAGCTAAGCAGAAGCAGTACAGATAATAGATAGATATATAAAAAATATATATGGAAGTGCGAATATATTTCTTATGAAGTTTATTTCTTCCTAATTTTATGTACACATTTTCAGATGTATTATATAGGTTGAATACATTATAAATTTTGTAGTTGAATAATTTATGTTGAACTGATTTTATGCTAAATTGAATTTTTTTTTATTGGTTGGTTGTGTCATGCGTTCTATTGCACTGACTATTTAAAATGTATTTTAAAACAGATTAAGTGTACTGATGAAGGGTGTTACCTGAAAGCTGTATTCTGTTTTATGTGAATAAATTAAGAGTTTGAGCATTTTTTCATCTGTTTTGTCTTTATCTGACAAAAATGTGGATCACCAAATAGGCCATGGACTGCTTCTCTTCTTGGTATCGGTGCTAACTTTTTGCTTCTGGTGAGAGAAGAAGGTAGGGATTATTGTATCCCAGTGGAGTGAGGCTGTGCTGAGGCCAGCATTGGTGGTGGTGAGGCAGTGGCCTTTCGTGCGGCTCTCCTCTTTTCATTTGTCTTGATAAGCTAATTCTTTATTTTTCAGTAAGTACTGCTTGATTTCTTTCTAACTTCAGAATATCTGCCTAAATACTTCATTCTTAAATTTTCAGGGTCTATGTATTAATTTCCTCTCAGGTGCTTGGCAGTGCTCTGTACAGACTTAGACACCTTGAGTGACATTTTTCCTGTAAAAGGACTATATAAGTAAACAGCTCCAGTACTTAGTAATAATAACCATCTCTCCTGGCATGTCTAAATGTCAGTTCCCTGTGCTTTATTTTATTAACCTGGTGAACTTGGGTATTCTGAGGCAGTGTAGCAACTGCCTCATGTACACAGATGACCCTCTCCTCTTACCTCCCAACACTCAGACTTATGAGAGATGTACTTATATAGACAAATTGGAAGTCATGCACTCTCAACAGACTTGTGAGAGATGCACTTACATAGACAAATTGGAATCCATGCACTCTCAAGCCAAGACCGGAATAGCTGGTCAAGAAGAGAAGGTCAACACCTGCACCACACTACATGCAACACATAGCCCTCCAAAACACCCACCATCACAGCTCTCACATAAAAACACAAACCACACACCCACCTTCCTGGAGGCTCTCAATAGAAATCTACCCAAACAGCAGAGACCTCCAAGGTAGAAATGCACTCAACCCCCACAACACAGCACAAACCGCAAGACACATAGCTCACCTACACAGTGTGCCCCTCAATCTAAGCCCCTAAGGCAAAATAGCTTGCCTAATACACTAATCATAGGTGACTTGATAGTGAGGCACACTGATGTCCCACTCACTAGGTTGAATAAGGGGAAGGTAATAGTCAGCAGTCTATCAGGTGCCAGAATATGTCATATAACACATGCACTCAGGTCACTCCACTACAAGTATCACTCTATCACTGTCCTTGTTGGTGTGAATGACCTGAGACACACCTCCCTGGACTACACAAAAAGAGACATGGAGGAGGTATCTGATTATGTGGCCAAGCAGGTATGACCCTAGCCCTGAGCAGCATTCTACTGTTGCCAAGAATGACATCACAGTACAAGCAGAAAATGTTTGACTTTAACAATTGGCTAAGTTTCTGATGTCATTCTAAGGGGATCCAATATCTGTCTGCTTGGGATGACATGATTGACAGACCTCGATACTTTTCCAGAGATGGCATACAGCTGTCACACCTGGGTTTCCGGATACTAGCTAAGGCTCTTGCCACCCCTATAGTGCCTTTTTAGGTGATGTTCCAAAGACCAAATTACCACCATAACAGCTATAAATAAATGAAATCTGAGGGTCATGGTGCTCAATGCTAGAAGTCTAAATCTCAAGATGCACTTGCTCAAAGCACTCTTCAAAATGGAGAACATCGACATTTGTGCTGTAAAGCAGACCTGGTTTAAAGCAGCTAAAAGCACCCTTGCGCTACCAGGCTATAACTCATTCCACACCTTTCAGCCCCAGAATATGGACCAAAGCTCCAAAGGTGGTGGTGTCTCCATATTCATAAAGGATATGCATACCTCTAGACTAGTAGCCCAGCATAATGCATCTGAGATACTTCAGGAACAACTAACATTGGGTAAGATGGCAATTCAGGTCATAGCCTGCCATAGGTTCCCAACCATGTCCCAAGACTCTCACTCTACATTCCAAAGCACCCTGGAAACTATTAGGGTCCAACCCAATGCTCTCATACTAGGTGACTTCAACTACCCCTCCATCAACTGGAAAAACTACTCATGCATCAATACACTGGCCCAACACTTCTTGTAATTCATCATTTCCAATGCCTTGGACCAGCTCATTCTTACCCCCACTAGAGGAAGCAACATCCTTGACCTGGTTATTATTAACATGGGCAACCGCTGCTCTACATCAATAGTCAATTCCTCCCTGGTTAGATATGACCACAAACTAATCTCCATGGAAATCCACATCTCAGCCACACTCTCCGCGAAGGTATCCACCATGACAAACTTCGCCAAAGCTGACTTTGGACTCCTAAAAAAGAGGTGGCTAACTTCATGACACCCATGCCAATGGAAAATAGATGCATGACTGCCAAATCATACACCAATGTATTGTACTAACACGTACATAAATGCATGGAACTAGCCATACCCAATAGAATCAAGATGCTCTCCTCCAAAAACAGGAAGCCAATCTGGTGGGCTCCTGCCATTAATAAACTCTACAATAGAAGGAAGAAACTGTTGCAGAAAAAGGTGATGTCCCAAGACTGGAAAGACTCCCTTATTAGCCTCAACAAAAAGTTGGGATCCCTTTTCAAAACCTCTAAAGCCCGCTATGAAGGCAGAATTGCGGCAGACACTAAAAGCAATCACAAAGCCTTCTATAGTTATATCAAGAATCTCCATGGCAATACCCAGGTTTCCCCTGAGTTATCCCACAATGGTACCACCTATACTGAGCCAACAGATATTGCCAACGTACTTGCTGACAGATTCACTGCCAACTTCACCCCACTTTCCCCAACTAAAGGACCAATCACAATACCTGAGGAAGGCCAGGCACTCAATATTACTGCAGCACAGATTAAAGCTGCATTGTCCATGGCCAAGAATACAACTTCCATGGGACCCAACAATATACCTGGATGTGTTCTACATGAACCACAAAGTGAACTGGCATCACATGTGTGCACCCTGTTCAGTCACAGCATCACCTCAGGCTTTGTCCCTACCGAATGGTGCACTGCTACAGTCATCCCTCTCCATAAAGGGGGAGTGACTACCGACTCTGGGAATTATCGCTCCATTTGCCTGATGAGTCTGATATGTAAGGCTATGGAGCACATCATCATGGACCTAATTAACAAGGATATAGGGAATCTCCATACTCTAGATCCCACTCAATTTGGTTTTGTGAAAGGTAGATCATGCCTGCTCAACCTGGTTGCCTTCTTTGAGTCAGTCTCCAGAGCTGTGGATGAGGGCAAGACAGTTCGAACTGGCAAAGGCCTTTGATACCATTCTCCACTCTGGAATTATTGATAAAATCAACAAACTAGGCATCAACCCCTATATCACTAGTTGGGTTGCAAACTGCCTCAAAGACAGAACCCACAGTGTGAAAGTAGCAGACTCCAAGTCAGACTGCCAATCAGTCATGAGTGGAGTCCCACATGGATTGGTCCTGAGTCCTCTCCTGTTTGGCATCTACATCTCAGAAGTCCAGGTCAACACAGAGGGACTCTGCCTGACCAAGTTCACAAATGACTGCAAGCTGGGAGCCATTATTAACTCCCCAAGTGATGTAGACATCCTACAGAAAGGCCTCATTGAGACCAATGACTGATATCAAAACCATGGCCTTAAGTTTAATGCCAAAAAATGCATCATCATCCCCTTTGGGAAAAACTCTGTTCCCACTAATTACCACATCGATGGGAGCCCACTGAACACTGAAGGTGTTATAAGAGATCTGGGGACACAGGTTGACAGCAACCTCTCCTTCGACCACCACATTGCCACTGTGGTCAGAAAGTCTTTCTATGTGGCACATCTCATTACCAAAGGTTTTGCATCCAGGAAGAAAGAGGTCATCATCTCTCTCTACTCTTCCCTCATTAGGCCAATCATTGAGTATAATGCCCCATTTGGCATGTATCTCAGTAGTCACATACAACAGCTGGAAAGGCCACAAAAGTACCTCATGAAGAGGATCCTAGGCCTTAAACACATGTCCTACATGGACAGATTTGAAAAGCTCCAGCTATTCTTTGTCTCATATTGTCTTCTAAGAGACGATCTCTGCTTGACTTACAAAGCCATGTCTGACCCAGCTCTGTTAGAAATGCTACATCTAAAGAAATCCCAATCCCTCCACACCACGTGCTCCAGAGACTTCAACCTCATTACCACAATCAACAGAACATGCTGGAGGGACAGGTTCATAACCCAGAGACTGCCCATACTCTGGAATAGACTTCCCATACATGTCAGGCAGAGCACCGCACTGGCCCTCTTCAAGAGAAATCTTGATGAGTGGATGTAAAATAGAAAGTTCACACCAGGGATCACTCCACTGGCTCTACTTGATAGAGGCACTGAGTACTAATTTCAGGGGCATGATGCCAGAGGGCACATCTATGGGCTAGGCTTGTAAAAGCTCCAGGGCCATTAGCCTAGTACACACTTATGAACCTATGACCCTATGTGTGTCCCTAAGTCCCTGACTACTGGGTCAACTCTAAGGAGCGTGTTGTCAATATGATAGTTACCAGTGGTAGATGACTTCCCAAAAGATACTATTATGCATTTCTTGGCATTTAGTTTTAGTCCATGGCTCTTACACCAGTTATTTGTCTGTTTCTGCCCCTTCTGGAGAACATTTGCATCAGTGTGGGATTCAATGACAGCTTCTAATTTGCAATCATTTGCAGATTTAGTCAACCAGAGACCACTGACATTGGCCTTGACTTCATATAAGTAAATGCCAAACAGGAGCAGTCCAAGGACTGATCCCTGAAGGATTCCACTTGTGACTGGCGTCTTTGTAGAGGTGAACTCCCCAGTTCTAACTTCCGTATTCTGTCTTTGAGCCAGTTGGCTATCCACTGGATGACATATGTGTTTGTACCTAACCTTCTGAGTTTGTCAACAATGCCCAAGTGGGGGTACTGTGTCAAATGTCTTGGCCAGGTCAAGATAGGCAGTGTGAGCCATTTTTCCTTCATCCATTGCTTTGGTTACCTTCTCAAAGAAGTCCACCAGGTTAAGTAGGCATGATCTGCCCTTGCAGAAACCAAACTGGGTTGGGTCTAGTGTCTGGAGGTTTACCATATCTCTATTGATCATTTCCATGATAATTCTTTCCATGGTTTACATATAAGACTAATGAGTCGTATGTGTCTGTAGTTTCCAGGGACAGTAGATGGCTCACTTTTGTGCAGAGGGATGACTATTGCTGTTCTTCATTCATGAGGCATGAAGCCTGTTTGGAGGCTACAATTAAATAGTAGTTCCAGAGGTCCTGACAGGTCATGCTTCATTCTATTTAGAAGGCATCCTGGGATATTGTCTGGGCCCATTGATGCAGTGTTCTTGGACTTAGATACAGCATTAAGGACCTGTTCCCTACTGATAGTAGGGGGTACTTATATTTGATGGTATTTCCTGATGGAAAGTTGAGGGGGAGAGAGGGGTAAAGTTGGAGCTGAATTTATCAGCCAGGAAGTTTGATGAATCTTCTGGCTCAGTATAGGTGGCTCTATTTTCAATGAACTCATCACACAATTGTGTATTGCCTTTTAGGTTGCGGTCATACCTAAAGAATGCATTGTGGTTAGCCTTGGTCTGGGAGTGCAAATTTACCTCAAATTTGGCTTTGGTAGACTTTATTAGTCCTCTGAGTTGTTTGTTTAGTTTGATGAGTGAACTTTTATCGTGATGGGTGCTGCATCTCTTCATTTTTGCCATGATTTTCTTCCTTCCATTATAGAACCTATTGATTTTGTGATTCCACCAGGGTGTCTTGTTTTTAAGTTAGTTCTGTATTTCTTCCTGGGGGGTACAGCTGCCTCTTTGCAGCTATTAACATGCTTGTAAGGGGTTTCTGTGAACAGTTCTCAGAGTTTATGGGGACATGAAATTTCACCAGGTTTTCACTTAACAGCAGGAAGTTATCCTTAGAGGAGTTTCTGAATATTCCAGGTTTAGCTGGGGGCCAAGGTTTTATTTTTACTTCAAAGGAGACCATTATGTAGTCTGACCTTACCAGTGAAGACATTACAGTAGGGGGCATGCAGCAGTCTCCCATATTAGTGTAGACCATTTCCAGTATGGTTGCACCTCTGGTTGGTGTATTGACTATCTGGTCCAGGGAGTTTGTGATTACAAAATCCAGGAATCTCTGTGCCTGTACGTTTGTTGTCATATAGGATTCCCAGTTAATAGTGGGGTGAATAAAGTCACCCCTGAATATGGTATTGGCTTGGATGGTTAGTGTTTCTAATAAGTTTAAATACATAGTATGGGTTTCCTGGGTCACAGAGGTGGACTAATAGCCTGTAAGGAAGTGGTACTGGATTTTGCCTATGGCGATTTGAACAAGGAACAGCTCAAGTGCATTGTCCTGTTTGACAAACTTTGAAGTATATTTCTTTTTGATGTAAATAGAGACACCTCCACCTTTAGTCCCTGCCTGTGAAGTAGCCAGTCTAAATGTGTGGAAGGCATTATAATCTTGAACTATTGGTGTGCTGTCCACAGTTTTAAACCAGGTCTCAGTGACCACACAGACATCAGCATTCTCTAAGGTGAAGAGAGCTTCAAGGGAGTAGAGTTTTTTTATTTAGACTCCTAGCATTGAGCAGTAATACCATTATATTTTTTTGCTTTTGATTTGCTGTGTTGGAAGTACTTTCAGTTTGGCATTGTATTGGGGAAGGCAATATTGTAGCTAATATTAGAAAGCTTAGTGCGGAGAGGTGCAGACCATCCCTGGCAAAGCAACGTGGTCTGTTGACTATCTCCTTCCATGCTGACAAATATTACACCCCCTTAGAATTACACCAGAAACTGAGGCAATTATTAAAGTCAATCATCTTTTTTTCATATTGTGGCATCATCTTTGGAGAAGGTAAAATGCTGCTCAATGTTGGGTTCATACCAGCCTGAGACACATATTCCGAGCGCTCCATAATGTCTCTCTTCATGTAGTCTAGGGAGGTATGTCTCATGTCATTTACATGGACTGTGACTACTGAGTCATATTGGTACTTGTGGTCCATTGACCTATGTGCATGTATAATGTGGATCCTGGCCCCTGAAGTAACTGACCATGACTTTTTCCTTTTTCAGCCTGGTGAGAGGGACATCTAGAACTGGAATATCTGTTTCCTTTCTTCTTTAATTCACACTTTTACATGTTTTGGTTTCTAAATACTTCCATTTGCTCATTTCTTTCATTCAGGTTTCTCTTTTCTTGTCTTTGTTGTAATCTGTTCATCACTTCTCTTTTTTAGCAATATGTTATGCTTTGTGTTATGCCTGTCTATTCAATTTCTCTAACCTGCATAGTGCATTTGTTTCTCATTTTGGTGCTCCCTCCCCTATTTGCATACATTTCCTGTATTACATAATTATATTTCTTGGTCTTCCATAAGTTTGACTCATCCCATGTTGTACACTATTGAATGGAAGCACCAATGTGTTTGCTCTCATGTGTTTATTTACTATTTCAAGTTTATTTGTGCTGATCTGCTGTCTTGATTTTCCTTTTAGTCTTATTGAATATTTTCTGGTCTTGCATTAGTAACTCTTATTCTATTTGTTTTCAAGTTTCTATCCTTTGGTGTAAACTGTTTGTCAGTCTGCTGCTCCTTGTGGCTTCACCCTGTTTGCTTGCATTTCTCTAAATCAGGAAATGCTAAGAGAAAACAAAAACAGAGTGTTAGATGCATATCTGGATGAGTGCACCCTTGCATCTCTATAGTGGTGTTGCACAGGCTGGTTCATAGGTCCATAATTTGCTGCAACTTTATAGATCAGCTAGATCTTTTGAATCTTACCTACTGGAGTTCCACTGGTGTACCTAATAACTTACTCCTCTGTCAACAAAGGATGGGAGGATGAGGCCTAGGGTGAATTTGTGGTTTATAGGTTCATAGGTTCATAGGTTGATACTAGGCTATCTGCCCTAGGGCATTTATAAGCCTAGACAGAGTATGTTTGGCTTTCGCCACCCTTTTAGATTAGTTGACTGTGCCTCTGTATAGTAGGTCAAAGAAGGTAGACCTTTTAAGGTTTGTTTACTGTACCTCTGTCAAGCAATGACACAGACGAGATCCCAGGGGTAAACTTACGATCTCCCATCCATTCATTAAGATTTCTCTTGAAGAGGGTCAGTGAGGGGCTCTGCCTGACATGGATTGGGATTTTGTTCCAGAGTGAGGGGATACTCTGGGATATCAGTCTGTTCCTCCAGCATGCACTATTTATTTCTGTGCTGAGGTTCAGGTCCCTGGTGCGTGTAGCTCTAAGGGATTTAGATTTCCTGAGGTGAAGCATGCCCATTAATTCTGGGTTGGATATGGCTTTATACTTCAGACACAGATCACCTCTGAGTAGGCGGTATGCAACTGAGTAGAGCCGGAGTTTCTTTAGTCGAACTGCATAGGGCATCTGTTTGAGCTCCTTGATCCTCTTGGTGAGATGCTTTTGGGGTCTTTCCAGTTGCTGAAGGTGTCGGGTAAGGTACATCCCAAACAGGGCATTGTACTCAATTATGGGCCTGATAAGTGATGAGTAGAGGGGCACAATGATCTCTCTTGATCTAGATGTGAACCCTTTCATGATAAGGTGGGCTATACAGAAGGTCTTTCTAACCACTTTGGCAATCCATTTTCTATGTTACACTTACTGTGGGAAGTACATTGCTTTAAAAATGTAGAAGTTTGTTTCAGAGTTGGGGGATACTTTGGAAGATATATCTGTCAAACCAATAAGTCTTATTTATGTTGCATATAGATTTATGTCCATTGAGCTTCTACTTGTGTTACTACTACATTTGTGGATATGCAGCAAATTAAGCAGAACTGGATCATTTATATCTTAGTAGGCCAGAGAAGATGAACACTGGTTTAAAAGCTCTTGATAGCATAGCGAGCTCATGCTAGATATATTTTGGTGAGGAACCACTGCAGTTTCTCAGGACAGATTACATGCATCAACAGCTACATGTGGAAGGGCATGTTATTTTCATGTAAGGACCTGAAATGGGATGACTGGAGGGCACTAACTACCTCTTTTGACTGATGTAAGAAACCCTTAGTATTCAGCTAGGCCAAGTTAAAGTCTTTCCTAATGACAATGAATATAGTGTTGTTATAGGATAGTTCTTTATTCACAAAGGTACCTAAGTCTCCAATGATAGTATATACTTTTTTGGGTGTTCTTGATGTAGTATGCCAGTAAGAGCTGCTGTTTCCCATACTGTATGGTACATTTTTGGTGTTCATCTTCAGATCAGGATGCTGATATTATGGGTTTTTCCATGTTAGGCCATCTTGCAAGATACAAATATCTTCAGGGGAGCTGATGATGGCTTCAAACAATTATTAACAATCCATTATCTTTGTCTGAAAGTGGCTTTAATGTTGGTTTTGACATCAGCTAATGGGAAATAAAAATGATCCCAGAAGAGAGTGTTGTTATACGTAGCGTATGGCAAGTCTCTTGTAGGATAATCTTTTGCTTATTCTAACACAGTGCCTGCTTTCAATGCTAAGGGTTATATATACAGAGTTTCTATTGTGTTTGTAAAGTTTGTCAATGACAAAAAGATGTCTGCATAAAGATATTGTTATCTAGTACTGATGTGATTTTTTTTCAGAAAAGTCAACTATTTTAATAGATATGCTCTCCCTTGTACATATCCAAACTGGTTTGGGCCAAAACATTGCAGGTTCCCTATGTCCCATTTGAAGAGGTTCATGTCAATACATTCACTTTGGAAATGATGCTGTTGTGTCTGTAGCTGCCAGGGTTCATGGTGGGGACACTCCTATGGAGGAGAACTGCTACGGTTGTTCTCCAGGCTTCTGGCACATATCCAGTAATGAGGCTGCAGCTGAATAGTTTAAGGTGGAAGTATATTTGGGGTGTTTTATACTGATCAGGAAATAGCCATTCTGTTGTTTGGAACAATGCAACTGGTGATTTTTGGTAGTAGAGAATGGTTTTAGCATGTATTTGGTGATAACTTTGCTGAGGGGGGATATAAACCAGAGGCACTTACTTATTATCACAGCCAGATTCTAAATGACTCATTGTTGATATATTCTGGCAGCCCTTCAAGCTATTGTTTTGTTTGGGTAAGAAAATCCACCTGTTATAATGTTTAGTTTAATTATATAATGTTTAGAACACAAATTAAATTTCAAGATCTAACGAAAATTCTCCTTCTGGGTTTTCCCAGTTAGGGGTCACCACAGCAAATCACCTGTCCACTCATGACTGGCAGTGGAGATTGGCAGTGGAGTTTTACAGAGTCGAGTTGCCAGCCCAGCACCCAACCTTCCATAGAAGGCACACATATGCACTCACACCAATTTGGAGTGTCCAATCCACCTACACCATGTCTTTGAGATGTGGGAGGAAATCAGAACACCCAGAGGAAACCCACCCGACCACAGGGAGGACATGCAGACTCTGCACAGAAGGCACCCCAGCCAAGAATCGAACCGGAGAACCACTTGTTGTGAGGTGGCAATGCTAACCACTGCACCACTGTTTTAATGAAATTGATGGAACTAATTGCTCAACTGTTTCTTCTTCTGTGGTGTAAATGTTACTGCAATCGCTGTCAGTATAGATTGAAAACAGTCTTTTCTCTTTGCAGCTTGAATCTTAACTAGCAGAATGCAGCTCAAGCTGCAAAGAAAAAAACATGTTTTGAATCAATATTCACAGTGATCACTGTAAGATTTCTACCACAGAAGAAGAAGCAGTCAAACATTTTCCAAGCCCTAACAACATGCCGGGACTTTTATGAATAAGCTCAGCAGCCACGCCGCTCCAATGTTATGAGAGCAAGGACAGCAGAGAAACATATATGGTAGAAAATAATTCACTGTTAAGCACTATAGAATAAACAACAAAACTAATTCAATGTAACCATTATGCCACAGTAATGAGCAAAAAAAAAAACACATTTTTAAACCACAAAGCCCGATATGCTCACCGTCCATGCTACTGTTGAGCCTTGAGGTACCTGTACGACATTAGAAGGGGGAAAGAAAAAAAAATCAGTCAGCTATCCATGTTTAAATGTGACACTTCCAGTACTATCCACAAACCATTTACATACAGCTCCCACCATAACACTATAGCAGTTTTACTTACAGTCATGCTGTTTATCCATGTCTACCATACAGAACTGCAGAGCGAGTCACTTAGAATCTGGTTGTGATAATATTTAAGAACCAAACTAGATCATTTGTATTTGAAAATTAGGTTGTAAAAGGAGGAGTTAGATCTGAATTTATCTGTGAGGATGTCAGCTATATCCTCCAATGTTGAATAGATGATGACATTAGACTTAAGCATCCCTGTAATGATGGATACTATTTCTGATGCTCTTTGCATAACAAATAATACTCTGGTTATTTTCTACTGATGGAGAACATTTTGCTTTACAGTTAGCCTTGCAGGATTCTTTTTAGCAGGCAGGCAGTTTCTTCTTCTTCTTCTTTTTTTTTTTTTTTAGGGATGTAAGGTTTTCCTTGTTATTATAAAGTTTGGTTACGACTGCGATCCACCAGAGGGGATTGCTTCTTCACTTGACATTACATTTTTAATGAAGAGAAAATGAGTAACTCTGCAAGCGTTGAGATGTGAGTTATTAATTAATTGAGGGAGTTTGCATTAATAAAGTCAAGGAAGGCAGATGCATTTTCAATGTTCCAATGTAAATGTATGGCTAGACCTCACAGGAGATCAATAGAAGCTGTTCACCAACTCAGAATAGACCAGAACATTCTAAACAAAGCAATTTATCCTTTTTTTTAAATGTAATCTTATAGCTACTCTTATCTCAGAAGGTAACTCCTATCTTCTGACTGTACTAACTTTATAAGCTTCAGTCCTATTTGGCTTGTTCATCCTGTCATGACTTACAACCAAGTTATTGTCTTAATTGACCTGACATGACAGTTAAAGGAGATATATAAAGTAATTTAATTAATACTGGTATATAGGTACTTATACACTCATATGAGGTTGTTACACTTTATTTTATAGTAGATGGAGTTAAGATTTAATTTCTTCAGTCAATCCATAATATGTTCAGCATGTATGTCATATAACCTTTTGGGCAAGCCATATTTTTTTAAAGTAATACACATTGTAGGAGCAAAAACGTGCTCTATATTCCAGTGTGGGTCTAATTATGATTTTAAACAAAGGGAATGCCATCAATGGGCTTGGAGATGAAAATGTCTGAAGTTCAGTTTTCACTATACCAAAACAATTTCTTGTTTGTCTGCAGACATGTCCGGTCCACATGAAATTTTCTGAGATAAAAAATCCAAGTCTATATAAAAGTGCATTTTTTTATTATTTTGTCACTCAGTGCATGTTGTGTTCAACATTATCACCATCACATGTAACACTTCTAATTGAGCAGTACTATGATATGTGGAGAGACAAGTATTTATCTCCGAGAATCCCCATTTTCTGGAATACACTTTCCATCCATGTTAAGCAGAGCCCTTTCTTAACCCTGTTCTTCTAGCACAAAATGGATCAGTGGATGAGATATTAGAAATTCACCCCTGGTCAGAGAACTATGTCTCTGATGGACAGAGGCAGCCATTAAATCATGCTCTAACTATCATACACCCCCTTAAAGTAACCTCTACAGCAGAATAACTTGCTGGATACATTTGGATTGCAAGGCTAGATCATTAGCCTAGTATGCATCCACAAATCATTGAACATATGCAATAGTTCAAGACAAGCCTGCCTTTCCACAATTCCTGATAATATATAATTTATTGTTCTTCATCTTGGATCGACAGCAAACTTTCCTGCCTTCTCTTTCTTTATCTAGTATCTACAATACGTCTTTCATTTCATTTATTTTTCTCTGTCTTGCTATCGTATGTTGCCCCTCACTTGTCCTACTGAACTACATATTTTGATGTCATTGCTATGGTGAGAAGTTCACTGTACTCTCTATACTGATTGTTTTATATGCTCTCTCATCTTTTTAGGATTTTTATTCTCACCTAAACTACTATTTATTGAAATTATTTGAAGGAAAAAAATGTTTTATTTCTTACACCCAATCTCTCACTTTGACTCCCTCTTATCTCACCAATGATGCCATCTAATTCTATCCTTCTTTCCTACTTCCCTCCATACTCAGTGTCTTTTTTCTGTTTCTTTTTGAGATTTCAGTTAAATCAAAACTGACAATATCATTTGTCTTCTTTACCCTACTACTTATTTTGGCATAAATCCAGATCATCCATGATTTTTTTTTTTTTTGTAAATCCATAGTAACTACCAGAGGCGTCACTTTGCTGCATCCATTTGACCTGTTTTTTTTCTTCATTGAGGCAAGAATCCTCCTGCCCATTTACTTTCAGGTGGAGTAAGAGTCATGAGTTAGGATGCAGCTGCAAATCCTGTGGATGGTCCTAGCTCCATCACCATTAGCATCTTGCAGACTCCACAGTTGCTACTTCTCTCAGTGTACCGGCACACTGCTGCTCATGGCTACCTGCCAGCTAAGAGATTCAGTGCTATGCAGCATGGATATGTTACATTCCTACATATTTCACCAATGTAACCAGCTGAACTGCCAGTAAGATGTGTAAGCTGCTATTGAATGTTCATTGCTATCCTTCCCTTCCTAGTCTCCCCAACACCTATTTTAGTAGTCAAACATAGGTCATCTGTGGTTCAGTCAGGGCTTCAATCCATACTCTCATTCTGTGGTTGCTGTAATTCATGCTTTTGTAGTTTTCTTTCCTACCTGCTGCTGATACTGTGTAAGAGGGATGTCTCCAGCATTTCATTTTTGTCTTTGTTCCCTTATACATGTATTTTCCTTTTCCTCCTCTTGGCTTTTCAGCCTCTTTCCCCTGTAACTTTGTGTGTGCAAATTTTAGGAGCGCAAATTTGTACATAAATGTGTTTACTTCCAATATTGAATGTTTTACTCCAGGAACATTTTTATTTTTTGGTTAGGGGGTGAGGATCTTTTGAGTGATTTTATTTCCTACCTTAATCAAACTACTGATTTTTCCAGGTTTACTCATCAAGCCAATCCTTCTACTATCCACTACTTAGATGTTATGTTACAGAAACCTGACTATGGTTTTAAATCTATTGTTTTTAGAAAGCCTACTTTCTCCAATACATTACAGCAGCACACATCCTTTTTGTCAGAAAAAAGATATCATCAAAGGTCAATTTGTATGCATTTGTCGTATGACTTCTGATGATTCTGATTATTTTTTCTGAATGTGCTGTGTTGCAACAGATGTTTTCTGAACGAGGTTACCCCACTGAGCTTATTAACTCTATCAGGACAGAAGTTACACATGGTAGGAAAACTATTTACAGGCCGATTCTAGGTATGGGAAGTAGTTTTTCCAATAAACATGGCTGTATGTATTCCAGTGAGATAGGTTACAACAGGGCATTTGTTACCAACTTAATTTCTAATGCCCAGCACATTAAGAATATAGTGATAAAAGAATGGGGAACATTTTTCAAGTTTTACTGATTTACCCAATTTAAAAGGTAAAACCATCAAAGTAGAATTTAGGAAGGGGCAAAATATTAAAAACATGCTCGAGATGGTAGGACATGATGATGTGTTTGTTCATAGAAAGAAGGGTACCTTCAAATGTGGCGCCTGTAACCAATGTTCTTTTATAAACAACAAGAAACAGGTATCATTACCATGTAGACAAAAAACTTTAACTGCTAAGACTTACACCAACCGTAATTCCCAGGGTCTGGTCTATTTAGCCACCTATGGATGCTATGACAGTTTCTACATTGGCAAGACAGAGAGACAGCTCAAACGTAGAATATATGAGCATACAAATGATATCAGTAGGTGTAATGTCAACAATGCTTTATATAAACATACTTTATCATGTATCAATGCTAAGTTCTCTTTCTTTGTGTTAGAAACTGTACCTAAGGAACCCAGAGGCGGACCCTGGGAACATAAATTGGAATACAGAGAAACATATTGGCTGTTATTTTTGGAATCTAACAAATCTCCGGGTCTTAATGATCATATTTCACTTGTGCCCCTACTCAAATTGAGGGCAGCTAAATTATGATTCTATGTTTCTTTTATATTTTAACATGGTTGTTTTAATTATATCATTTTCAGTCCATGTTAGGCAGAGCCCCTCAATGACCCTCTTCAAGAGAAATCTTGATGAGTGGATGGGAGATCGTAGGTTTACCCCTGGGATCTCTTCTGTGTCACTACTAGACAGAGGCACAGTGTGTGTGTATATATATATATATATATATATATATATATATATATATATATATATATATATATATAGGTTCATAGGTTCATAGGTTGATACTAGGCTATCTGCCCTAGGGCATTTATAAGCCTAGCCAGAGTGTGTTTGGCTTTCGCCACCCTTTTAGATTAGTTGACTGTGCCTCTGTATAGTAGGTCACAGAAGGTAACCCTTTTAAGGTTAGTTTACTGTGCCTCTGTCTAGTAGGGACACAGAAGAGATCCCAGGGGTAAACCTATGATCTCCCATCCACTCGTCAAGATTTCTGTTGAAGAGGGTCATTGAGGGGCTCTGCCTAACATGGATTGGGATTTTGTTCCAGAGTGAGGGGAGCCTCTGAGATTGAATCTGTCCCTCAAGCATGTCCGATTTATTTCTGTGCTGAGGTTTAAGTCCCTGGAGCATGTGGCTCTAAGGGATTTGGATTTTCTGAAGTGGAGCATGTCCATTAATTCTGGTTTGGACATGGCTTTATAAGTCCGGCACAGATCGCCTCTGAGTAGGCAGTAAGCAACTGAGTAGAGCTGGAATTTCTTTAGCCTAACTGCGTAGGGCATCTGTTTGAGTCCCTTGATACTCTTGGTGAGGTACTTTTGGGGTCTTTCCAGTTGCTGCAGGTGTCGGGTAAGGTACATCCCAAATGGGGCATTGTATTCAATTATGGGCCTGATGAGTGATGAATAGAGGGGCACAATGACCTCTCTTGATCTAGATGTGAACCCTTTCATGATAAGGTGGGCTATATAGAAGGTCTTTCTAACCACTTTGGCAATGTGATTGTCAAAGGAGAGATTGCTATCTACTTGGGTCCCCAAATCCCTAATTACTTCTTCCATACTTAATGGATTACCAACTATGTGGTAATTTGTGGGCATTTTGTTTTTCCCAAAGGGGATGACTATGCACTTTTTGGCATTTAGCTTTAGGCCATGGCTCTGGCACCAGTTATCCGTCTCTGTGAGACCCTTTTGGAGGATGCTTGTGTCAGTCAATGATTTGATTATGGCACCCAGTTTGCAGTCATCTGCGAACTTGGTCAGCCATAGTCCTCCCATGTTAGCCTGTACCTCAGAGAAATATATACCGAACAAGAGAGGTCCCAGGACTGAGCCTTGTGGGATGCCACTTGCAACTGGTTTAGAGTCTGACATGGCACCTGCAATTCTGACCATGTGGGTTCTATCCCTGAGCCAGTTTACAACCCATCTTGTGACATAGGGGTTGATATTTAAGCTGGTGAGCTTATTTATGATGCCCGAGTGAGGTATTGTGTCGAAGGCTTTTGCGAGGTCCAGATAGGCTGTGTGGACTACCTTCCCTTCATCTATGGCCTTGGTGACTGTTTCAAAGAAGTCGACCAGGTTCAAGAGGCAAGATCTGCCCTTAACAAAGCCGAATTGGGTAGGATCCAGTGTTTGGAGGTTCCCAATGTCTTTGTTTATGAGTTCCATGATGATACGCTCCATAGCTTTGCAGACCGGGCTAGTCAGGCTTATAGGGCAATAGTGTCCGGGGTCCGTTGTGGCACCATGTTTGTGGAGTGGGACCACTGTTGCTGTACGCCATTCCTTGGGTACATATCCTGTAGTAAGGCTGAAATTGAACAGTGACTTTATGTGAAGGCTCAGTTCTTCTTGGAGCTTGTGTAAGACGCAGCCTGGGACACCGTCCAGTCCCACTGATGCTGTGTTTTTTGCTTTGGAGAGGGCAGCTCTCACCTGTGCATCTGTGATGTCAGGGAGGCTACACTCTGTTGGGATAGACATTTGCTCTTTTGGGGGGGAGGGTTTGCACTGAACCTGTCTGCCAGGATGTTGGCAATGTCTGTGGGTTCAGTGTATTTTTTGTCATTTTGCACTAACTCAGAGCATATCTGGGAGTTGCCACCCAGGTTCCTGACATAACTAAAGAAGGCCTTGTGATTATCTTTAGCATCTTGTGCAATTTTTCTTTCGAAGCTGGCCTTAGATGATTTTATGAGGGATCATAGTTTCTTGCTGGTACTGATCAGAGATGCCTTCCCTTTTTGGGATGTTGCTCTATCATGTAGTAGCTTCCTCCTTCTGTTGTATAGCTTATTTATGGCTGGGGTCCACCAGACAGGTCTGTACAGCTTTTTTTAACTAATGATATATATCTAGATCATTGTGTGATATTTTTTTATTTTTTTAAGCATACATCATATTTTTATCAATTCTAGTTATCAAGTTTCTTACTTTAAAGCAGTACATTAGCTAGATATTTCAGTTTATTTTCAATGTCCTTTTTGTTTTTCATGCCTGACTCTTTACATTTTTGGTTGTTCATTATTTTTTTTAATTGATGCTTGTATAAATTAACCTAAGTGAAATGTTTTTTTTTTAGTTCTGAGGAAGTCTGAGAGTTATGTGGATGAAAACACGTGTGTAATTTCAGTGGCATTAAATAAACTTTATTCTTTACCAGCCAGCAGTTTTGTGCCCTTTGTGGTCCAGGATTTGGATTTTTTGTGTGCCTTCTGTCTCATTAGAGATCTGCTGATTTAGGTGCCCTGGAATCTTCTTTTCTTGTGTGTTTTCTCTGTCTCCTGTTTTCTTCATTCGCCTTTTTTGTGGTTCGTTACTCACTGCATAATTTGAGTGTGGATTTTTCTTGCTCTTGTAGCTTAGCAATTCCGTTTTCATATTTGCCACCATCCTTTTGAATGTCTTTTTGGTCTTTTGTCATTGCTGTCCTACATGTTGCAGGCACTTCTAGAATGGCTGCATGGACAGCCACTGAGTTGATCTCAACCATTAGACAATAAGTAAAAAAACGTTATTTTTCCTATGTGTGTAGGAAAATTTGCTGGCAGCTTTACTTCATCTCCTAGTTTCCGGTTGATGATTGGTCAAGTGCATTGAACTGTTAAACTTATATTCATCCTGGCTGTAGTGAATCTTTTATTTTATTTATTTATTTGACATTTGTTTACTGGGAAAGTCTTAAAGGGCCAAAAGATTTCATTTTCAATGGACGCATGGAGAGAAAAGCTCCAATATGTATAGAATTACAAACTTATATAATATAGACTCTTTAATGATATAATTAATACATATCCAGAGATTATATGTTTGGAAAAATATACATGCATCTGAGTTAGGCCATAACAGTTATTATGCATTTATACATATAAAATATACACTATTGCCAGTGAATTTAACAAAATTAGTTATAATTCAGCACAACATTGTAAAAAGATATATATATATATATATATATATATATATATATATATATATATATATACACAGTCTCTGTAAGACAAATATATGTATAGTTACAATGCAAGAAAGTAAAAAGGGAAGAGTAGAGATTACTTAAATTGTCACAGGCAGAAGAAAATGACAGTTGCTATAAATGAGACTGACTGGGGAGACTGAGCTGTCAAGAATTAGTGGTAGTAAGGAGGATGGACAATATCAGGTTCAGAGGAAAGGAGATTTGAGTGATAAGATGAAGTTTTTGAAGCAATATAAAAGGAGACAAGAATAATGAGTACAGCAAAAAGGAGAAAGATGTAAACAGGGAGTGTAAGAAAAAAAAAGGATTAATATAGTCTGAGGATGAAGAAAGCCTGAGTAGAAGGGAGGGATGTTAGAGATAGACCTGATGGCTATAGATATAGTGTTCCAATAGATAGCTATAGAGTATGAGGAGAGGCAGAGTTCTGGTATTTTTGGAGGTTTTGGGTGGTAAACAGAAGTTTATCATTAGAACAGAAAGGGTAGTATAGTAGTAAGTCGTTAAGGGCAGGGCAAGGCACTGGTTTGTGAATTAGGTTATATGCTTTGGCTGGTTGCATGTAGGATAGTTAATGGGGATGTTCAAGCTAATTTAGTTTCTGAAGGGATTTGCAGTGATGGGTGTAGTGTGATGCATTTGTTACAAATTTTGCTCCTTATTATAATGAACTGCCATTTTTGCAGCTTTTAACAAAGTGTGTAGATTGCTGTGTATTGGCAAGTATTGGTGCCCCATATAGGAGAGATGGTAGGACATATGTGGGCACAAGGGTGGTTTTGCTGGCTATGGTTAGAAGCATAGCTCGCAACCTCTTAGCACAACAAATCTGGACAAAGCCAAAAATAATGGGCGAGCGTCTAAGCCCCCAAAATGGGGACAAATTTTAAATATTGTCTTTATAAACTTAGAAAGCTGCTAGAATAAAAGGTCTTTGGTACCATGCTTTTTCTGAAGGATTTGTATGAAGACTGAAACTCAAATGCTTGTCATTATTTAATTCATTCATTCCTCACTGATTTCTCACAAAAATCTAGAAAATCACAGATTTTATGAGGAAAAGACCAAAAATATGAGGTAAAAATCTGGACAGTCTGCAAAAATGTGGACAGTTGAGAGGTATGGTTAGAAGTTGCTAATGACTATTGAGGATGTCCAGTTTATGCTTTTTCTCTGATATTATTGTGTATATCAAGGTCAAATGTAAGCTTGTCATTTATAGACTTTCCTAACAATTGTGTATGATACATTACTTCCATTTCATATTGCTTAGGGAGCAGATTTTAATGTTGGATTTGTTGATGTTATATGATTTTGTGGAGAATATAAAAAGCTTTGTTTTCTTGACATTGAGAAGGAGTTGGGCATTTGACAGCCAATTTTCTAAGAAGTGAAGGCCTCTTGTGGGATTTGTTGAAGATGTGTTAAGCTGCTGGATGAAGAAATTTGTGTAGAGTCATCTGCGTATTAGATAAGGAAGGCCTGACAAGAGGATGTCTGAAGTTTATTAATAAAGATATTGAAAAGAAGAGATTGAAGAAATGAGCCCTGAGTGACACCAGTGGTAGGTAAGGGAATAGAGATTTTTTCCGTTTTACTAACTGCTATCTGTGAGAAAGGTTGAAGCAGTTAAATGAAGCAGGAATAATGCTGATAGTGGACAATTATTGCAGGTGTTTTGAATGAGACACAGTATCAAATGCCTTGGATAGGTCAAGGAAAAGAGAAGAGACACATTTGCCAGAGTCTCTTGCTTTTTTATGGTTTCAGTGAAAAACTGTAAGGCAATCTTTGTTTTGCGTGGTAAGTCTGAAGCCATGTTGGGTAGAAGAGAGTGATAATATTACAATTAGTCAATGTTTTAGACATCATTTCAGTTTCTACCTTTATAGAGAGGAATGACATAAGCTTTTTTACAAGGAGTTGGAACATATGTTTCTTGCATCGATCTATTAATTAGTATGTTTACTTGGCAAGCTAAAGATTCAGCAGCTAGTTTAAGATGTTAAAGTGACAGGTAATCAGCAGATGTGAAACATGGTTTTAGTTGCTAAATATGCTTTTATAGTGATAGTATTTACAGGCTGTAGGATAAAAATAATTGTGTTGTATGTTGTAGCTTGTGGGGGTTCACTTTATGAGGAAAATGAATGATGGCTACTAGGGATCTCGGAGGATGGAGACTGCTGCACTGTGACAGTATTAGAAGGGGTGTTAGGGGAACATGTGGCTTGCTAAGCATAGGGAATTGGCAAAGGGTGATGATTTTTAAGTGAGATGATATCAATAAAATAGGTAGTAAACATTGGGACAATGTGTAGAGTGAGATTTCTGGAGCTGGATTAGGGGCTTTTTTTTGACCCAGGATTTAGTAGGGATCTAATAGATGCCCAATATCTGTAGTATGGAATATGTTTCCTTTTTAAAAAAAAACAAATGGTACAAAATTGATATGAATGTTTGAAACTAGAATATTCTTATAAGGCAGTATTGTTAATTAGCAGATGTAGTTCAGAATCCTGAATAAGCTAATAATGAAGACCAAAATTCAAAAAGAAAAATACTGGCATATGCAATGACAAAACAGCCCAGGAAAAAATGTTTCATACTCTTTGGTTCCAGAAAAGTCAAATCCTGGTAGTCACTGTCCAGTATAATCCACTTGTGTTCTAGCAGTATTCATGTTTCAACATGATGACAGTGATCAGAATGCAGTACACCATCAGTTTACATAAACTAACTTATAGACAAAGAACATACCTAATACACTAAAGAGGGAAATTATGTTAAATGGAAGGTAATATGCTAAGCAATCTTGCAAATATAAGTCCTGAATTAACCTGGTAATGCTGTAAAGAGTCAGACTTATGTCAACAAATATCTAAACATTGGGTATGCCCATGCAACACTTCATGAACATCAGGAATCAGGTAACACCTGAACAACCATGGAATCAAAACAAGAAAATGTTCCAGTAGTTTTTGAGAATAGTAAATCAAAATAGCAGGACTGAGCGAAAACAAGTGTAACACTTAAAGTTCAAAGTACTTTATTATCAATAATTAATAAGATAAGCGCTTTCGCTGTGTAGCTTCATCAGATCTTACATTCATTCTAAGATTCCACATCTTATATATACACAGGTTTTAAACAATTAATCAATCAAGTAAGTTAATTGGTATGATTATTTAAAGAAGCAGGCAGACATCAAAGACCCAGCTTAATATACAAATCTGATAAAGATAAAACCATTTAAAAACAATCTGATATATAAAGTATACATAGGAAACACATATATAAAAAAGTTATATATAAAAAATATATATAAAAAACATGTCAGTTAGTACATATATATTTGTAATTAAAATAGATATTAGTGTGAGAAAGATTCTATAGACAAGTATGCTTAATGTCTAACATATAAAATTTCATATATATGTATGTATAAATTAATTTAATGTCTTATAAAATAAAGTAACCACACTACATGTGGTAACTAAATCTATGACGTAATGACATGGTAGTGATATAAAAGACAATTTGTTTACAGAGAGATAGAATACCTATTTCTAGGGGTTTATCTAATGTTTCTACGCTGTCTTAATTTTGGCTTGATAGAGGCCCTATCATTGAGGCCTAATCCTTTATCTGATCTTAGTAGAATTATCCATTCAGTTTCCTTACTCTCTGTATATATCTTAATGTCACCCCCTCTAGAGTTGGGAGTAATTACTTCAAGTACCTTGAACAAAAATCTATGTGTGTCGTCATTTAATGCTACATGCTTGGCAAGGGCATTATGTAATGTACCTTTCCTTATGTGATATACATGTTCCCTTATCCTATCCCTCAGTGGTCGATTTGTTTTACCAACATAGAAGGATGAACATAATTGACAAACAGCAAGGTATATCACATGAGAAGTCATGCAGTTGGCTTCAGCTCTTATATTAAAAACTTTCTGTTGATCAGGATGAAAGAATTCTGTCTTACTGTCTATGTAACAACAGAAATTACAGCGACCACAGCGTCTTGTGCATCCATTCTGTATAGATTTCCTATCAAATTTAGGATGGCATAACATTCTTTTTAAGTTGTGTTTATTCTTAAAGATAAAACTCAGTGTTTCTCCTACTATCTGTTTAATTTCTTCATCTATCTGTAATACACCCCAGTGTTTGTCTATAATTTGCTTAATCTCTATATGATCAGATGAAAAGAAGGTGGAGAATTTAGTGAAAGATTCACTCATATTTTGTTTCTCATTATAGCTAGCACTGTTGGATCCAAAGTATGGCATAGCTGAAGTGGAGCGTAAATTGTAGACTTCGTCTATCTTAGAATGTATTTCCTCGACTTTATATCCTCTGTTTAATAGTCTATATTTCAAATCATTTATCTCAGTGTGAAATCCCTCTTCCATTGGATTCAGTCTGGAAGCTCTAATAGCTTGTCCTTTCACAATATTTCTAAAGACAAAAGGAGGGTGCATACTGGATCTTAGATGCAATGAGTTAACATAACATATTTTACGATGAACTCCAGTGTTAATTAAACTATTATGTAGCCTCTCTATATATAAGTCTAGAAACTCAATTCTATCCTCTGAAAACTTCATGGTAAACTTAAGACATGGTATTAAATTGTTCATGATTAGGTATGTGGATTCAAGTTGTTGGGGTGTCCCTTTCCAAAGAATAAAGACATCATCCACAAAACGTCTGTAAAATATCACATGTTTCTCAAAGAAATTTTGTAGAAATAATGTATGTTCTTCCCAATGTGTAAGAAACATATTGGCGTAGCTGTTGGCACAAGATGTACCCATGGCTACGCCATCTTTCTGTCTATAGATGTTATCCTTGAACATAAAGACATTATTTTCTAAGACTAATTCCAAAAAGTGAACTATTAAGTCAATAAGTGCATTGGTATAGTCACTGTGATTTTTCAGGTACTGTAATGTATAATTCAAGCCCAGTTCATTGGGAATCACTGTGAACAGTGACTGTATGTCAAATGTGACAAATAAATAGTCTTTAGTGATTGTTTTGTCTTGAATACAATCATAAACTTCTGTAAGGAATTGTTTAGTGTCTTTTAGTACTATTTTATTTTTATTTAGTACAGCCCTCAGATGTTTTTCTACAAATACTGATAGATGTTCTGTGACCCAACCTCGTCCAGAAACTATTGGTCTCATGGGTGGGTTCTTATTATCCTTGTGTATTTTCGGCTGTCCTTGAATAACTGGTATAGTAGGTGTTAGAATATTAAGATAGTCAAATAATTCCTTGTCAATCAGTTTACTTTTGAAAATATCCTCTAGCGTATTCTTCACATATCTTATAGTTTCTATAACATCGTCTTTTGTTATTAAATCATAGAATTTGTCCTGCATCAATTCTGTCATTGCTCCGATATAATTTTGCATATCCATAACAACAATGCTGCCTCCTTTGTCAGCTGGTCTAATAACTATAGTAGGGTCTTCCTATAATTGTTTTAGACTTACTCTTTCTTTATAAGTTAAATTATCTCTCCTTTTGCATCTTTTTTGCTCTACTCTATCTGCATAGTATACATGTAACTCATCTTCAGTTAACTTCAAATATGCCTCAACGAGTGGGTGATGGGTTGGCACGAAATCACTTAGTCTCTTAAATGTGAATGCTTCTGTTTTAAAAGTATTGCTAGTTTGGGTTTTATATAACAATTTTAGCATGACATTTCTGCAAAATATTTTCAAGTCAGTGACTGTGTCTGTTAGTTTACTGTGACTTCTTGGAATAAAGTTTAGACCCTTGCTTAACAATTGAATATCTTCATAAGTTAGTGTCTTACTTGATATATTGTGCACTAATTCTTGTGCGTCCACATTTTCTTTAAAGTTTGGTTGGATGGAATGTCTACTGAAAATTTCCTCTTCTGCCTCCCATGACTCATAGACCTCGACCTCTGTGGGCCTTTGTCCATACGTATTGGTAGAGGAAAAAACAATTCAGCATTTGTTTTATTGTTAGATTTTTCTGTGGTTTTAACCTTTGGTCTCACTACAGCCTCAGAGTCTCGATTCATATGAGGTGTCTTGTCTTTAACTATGTGAACATTAGGATATAAATTAGTGTCTAAGTTCACACTGGGGTGTATGATGTGTATAACATCTATTGAATCTTTACAGTGGGGTTTATCAGTTACATCGATTGCTGCATTCTCTATACAAACATCATCATTTAATTCTGTAATCTCATCAGCAGAAGGTATACTCTGAACATTTAAAGTTGACATATTACTTTTCCCAGCATTATTGTTTGGAGCATTTAAAGTACACATATTCTTCTTAACTTCATTACTAATATTGTCACATAAGATAACATTCTCTACATTCCTTTTATTCACATATTGTGAACTATTCATAGCATTATCATTGTTCACCATTGCATTACGTTCATTCTGTCCATGCCCTGGTCTGGGCCAAGTAAAGACATGGCTTTGTCTAAAATCATTAATGTCTCTTTTAGCTTTATTCCTTTTTTGTTGTAGTAGCTTCCTTTCAAATGCTAAAACACAGTCCAGTAAGTTCTCCAGTAGTGGTTTAGTTTTTGAGAATAGATGCATTTACACTGTCACAAACGCAATACCTGAGTTTGTGCTCATATATAGATAAACACATTTCAGTAATGGTAGATGATTCTTCCATATTCTGAAGATAATAGCACAAAACACCAGTGGTACAAGCCACAATCATGTCCATTTATATTATTTAGACAGTATGTTTGATCTATGCACCAGGACTCCAAAAGCCAGTCTGTTTAAGGGGGGGGGGTTCTTTACTAAAGCCTACTCCATAGCATCAATAACTTTAACCCACAACTCTTTGTATTTTGAATAATGCCATGACATATGACATAGGTCACTTCCGAATAAGTACACCTCCAACCAGAAAAACAATGTAACCCCGTCCTTTGCCAAAAGTTGTTCTGAATAATATTCCACACTTGTAACATCCTGAAATGGGTACAATCCAAGGTAGGAGCAAATCTAAATCCCCTCCATGAAGTTAAGTTTCCCCTATTGCTCTTCTGAGAAGGTGACACCAACAACACCTTCCCACTTGCTTTTCAAAATGGCAAAAATAATTACCAATTTATTTGTAAGGGCATTATACCATAATGCAATTATTTTCCTAGGGAGACTAAAGTTGGTACATAAAGTATTTAACCATTCTTCTTTACCCCCTCCCAAGAGTCAAACCTCATTAGAAAAGGTATGTTTTACAATAGATTTCACCTGTAGATACTGCTAGAAGTTAATAGTGATGTGAGATTTACAGGCTAAACACTGATGAAAAGTAAGAAAAAAATGTCTCTTATTGTCTTCAAACAAGCCCCTCCAGAATAAAACACCTTTAGCTATCCTTAAGGTCCAAAAGGTTTGATATCGGTTAGCTAACAATTTTGGGGAAAACCCAATTCTTTCCCATAAGCAGTACTGTTTCTCATTAGTATTACTTTTCTAATCATGGCCCATAATCCACTATCCCAAACCTCTGGGTCCCACATCTTGTTGCAGTCTCTGGAAAACCATGCACAGATTAAATGGTGCATCAATAACAACTCCAGTATAATCTAAATGTGATGTGGTTGAGCCTTTGCCTTCCACACTATACTGTTTTACACCACTCTAGCATATGTCACAAAGTCTGGTAGACCTAGGCCACCTTTCTTAAGGGAAACAAATACTTTCTTCTTTCTTAACATGGGGTGCTGGTCTTACTATAGGAATGAATCAATCAATTTATGTAGTTTTGTGGTGTATGTTGAAAAGATAACCTGCTGCAAGTGTCAAGATAGACAGATGACCTTTGGTAGGCAGCACATTCTGACTCCTTCTATCTTAGACATAAATAACTTAGTCTCTGTTAACCTTTGCAAAAAGGCCTTCATTGTGTTCATAAAAAGGCACATATTTAAATTTAAGATCTGAGAAAATCATAATGAAGGTTAACCCCCAGGTGTTTCATTTCATCAATGGTGGGGAATGAAGGCCGTTCTCATTGTTTAAATTGACATCTTCTTACTTCATTTACAGGAAATAGCATACATTTCCTAATTTTCACCTTGAGGCTTGATAGCATACAAAGTGCTCCAGAAGTTGAGGCACTTTTAAAACATTTTCCAAAGGGTTTCTGATCCAGAAAACACCATCATCCACAAATTAAGCAGTTATTTATAAACCAGAGTTGCTACTGATGACCCATGCAGAACAATTCTTCCTCAAGAATGAAGAAAGAGACTCAACTGCCAAAATGAATATTAGGGATGACAAAGGACACCCCTGCTTAGCACCCCCTTTTGTAGTGAGAATGAGTCCACAAGGGCTCTTTGAGTCACAACATGGGCTTGAAAGTTCCCATAAAGGGATTTCCATTTTTGGATGAAGGGATCTTTAAGTTCATTTTCTTGGTGCTCCTCCTATAGAAACCCCCAATTAAGAGGGTTAAAAGCCTTCTGAAAATCTAAAAAAGAGAGCTACAAGTGGTATCTGACAAAATTTAGTTCTACAAAACCAAGAGAAAAGTTGGGCTGAAATACTCAAAAATAGTAAAAAATCAAAAATAAAGCTTTCCAAGTAGTGGAGGTACAAAAATCCACCATAAACCTTGTTGAATTGTTTAATGTTAAAAATTATGTCTGTTGAATGCTCTTGTTGTGTAAAATACAAGATTTCATCAGAACAAGGAGGAAGTGACTTCATTCAAATACATCACTTAGCCAATCATTTTGCTAGCCTACTACATTTCAAAATCTTAAAGTCATATTTTCCATAATTTAAAAACATACTTATGTAAATCCATCATAAATAACTATTTTTTGTTAATAAAAAATCCTTCTAAGCCATATATACATTCTTAATATCATAAATCAGTAACCTTGAAAAAGTGTTTTGAATCTGTGAAGTGTAGAAATATAAAAATATAAAATGTAAAATGGCTACAGCTTTGCTGCCCTCATCTTCAAAACTGGAGCAATTGAAACAGACTCAAAAAGCTCTGGGGGGATTGTGACATTAAGCCTATGTTGCCAGCACAGTGACCTGTACTCCAACTTGGTGTCCCAGTCACCTCCCTTGGAGCATTTTGGAATTATATCAGTCATACAGAAACTGAATTTGTCAAATGACCCACATTTTTCAATATGTTTATATAGTGTGTTATTAGTACATATTATTGAGATGTTGTGTATGTGTTCATATATTCTCTTTTTAACATCCTCTCTGTTTTCCCAACATAAAAACTTGGACAAGAAGCACACTTAGCTAAGTAGATTACAACTTTGGGCTGAAAGTTATTATCATGTACTTGGGTCTCCTCCCAATGGAATTGTGGGTCTCCTCCCAATGGAATTGTTTCTCCCTCAAAATAAAATCGCAGCATTTTATCTTTGTTTTTTGTTTTTTTAATTTAGCTCTGAAAAGCTGGATCAGGTTTAGCCATAGCCAAACTAATTTCACATCATCAAGCCTCTTTTTTGCAAACCTTTATGTCAAAGGAAAAATATACTTTAAAAATGATCAAAACACAGTAGGTTCAGGTTAAGGCACTTTAATCTTGCAGCAAGGAGACAAAAACGTGCTAATACATAGTTTGTCTAACCAGAAACAGGAAATGCATTCATTTTTATAGGTTATCAAATTAATCATGTCCTACCATGCTGACGTAACAGATTACCACCTTTTCATCATCATCTGCTGACCATTTTTTCCATTAATTTTTGCTGATTTAAACAATTTTTATGTGAAACTTCCTGAGGAAAACAACATGGCCTTGTTTACTTTCAGTTAGATACTTGTTATGTTATATTCAAGATACTACAGCTAAATCAAGCACAATGTTGGCAGTTCATTTCTCTAATAATCCTTTGTCTACCTTATTTCTAAACTACTACAGCTGCAGAGGTTCCCATCCTCTGAACAAGGCTGTTTGTCTAGAATCATTACATTTATAATATGGTATATTGTTCATTCATATGCTTCTGACCTAGCAGATAAACTCCTGCTTCTCAAGTACATTTCCACAAGGCATAAACAAGAATATTGCTGTGCTAGCAGTTACTAGTTCAGAGGGCAATTTGCAAGTTTCAGTAAGCATGCTGCAGTTTTAGAAAAGCATTTTTTCAGTTTCATATGAAACTCAATTTGTATAAATCATAGTGCATGAAAAATAGAATGAAAAGCATATTAAAAACACTTGATTATTAATTTGGCATTAAGCATACACACATTAATACATATTTTTCTAACATCTCCCTCCTGTTAATACTTTTTATTCTATTTTCAAAAAAGGATAAACAGCTTGCTTTTTTTCCTAACCTCTTCCATTCAGGATTTGCAGTTAAGAAAGTCATTCAGTTTAAACTTTTATGAAAGTGTCTTGCATTCTAGCAGCTCTTCAAATTTAGTACTTTGATACATAGTCTCAGAAATGGATATATTTATGAATTCTTTAATTAATTTCTTCATGCAGGGGATTTCGCAACAAAGACAAACTCCTATTAGGAGTAATTCTACCCCAATCGCAATCAATATGTTTATAAAGATGGAGCCCCACCCCCCGAAGGCATTCTGAAAAAACTCTGTCAGAGGGTTTGGGCCTGGTTTGGTCATGGCCGACACTTGCTGAATCACCTCGAGATGGTCGTTAATCTCATGCTGATGGTCAGGAATGAATGCACAGCACTCTTCTTTGATTAAAGCGCAAGTTCTGCCTCTTGCCGCTAGGGTGAAGTCAAGAGCCATTCGGTTTTGAAGCACTACAGTTCTCATGGCATTCAGTTCATCAGTTATTAGTTCAAGGGCAGAAAAAGTTGCATTACTCATTATTTCGAGAAGTTTGGATAGTTTCCGCAGCTCCCATATTGATTTGACTCCGCAATACATAGGTGATTTACCTGCCCAGGATATAACAGCATCACTCAAGTCCATGTGCACAAGTTTGGTTCCCACATTACGATGGTCTTTCCACCCCGCTTCGATTCGTCCCACTGGATTCTCAGGTTTCTTAACAGTCTTTTTGGTTACGTCTTGAGTATTTTGAATACTCCCCTGAGGCAAAACTGCAGTGTGTCAGATGGCCGGAACCAGGTATTCCAAAAAACAACTGCCAGACCAATTCTCAGGTAACCATTTATATGCCTTTTTGCCACATACAAAATAACAATCCTCTACCTTTGTCATTATTTTATGAAATGACTGCCCTGCATGAAACATTTTCCTATCTATCACTGATAACTGTTTGAAAAGTACAGGATTGTGCTGTACCTGATCAAGAGTTTTATGCATAGATTTAAAAAATGAGTCATAATCTGTACTACAAGATCCACTCAAACCATTTGGTTTTATATAACATTTGTACTGTACTGTAACATTGCATTTACTCCATCCAACTTGGATGGAGTCATTTTTATAAAAACATACAATTCCTTTTTGTGTCACAGGCAAATACAGTGCTACCTTATCTTGTGCTTTAATAGTGACTGTGTCAAAAACCAGATTTTCCCAGGTCTCATTGACCCCTAGGGGGATAGCAGTCATTAATAAACCCCCGTATGCTGTTGGTATGGCCGTACAGACCCAGCAGTTTGAAACATTAAAAGTCTCTGCGTACACACGTGTAATTGCCTGATAAGTGTTAAAGTTCAGATGCCAGTCTATATTTGGTTCATTACGTCTAATTAGTTCAACCTTTGTGGCAGGAAAAAAGAACGGCCACAGCAAAAAGAACAGTGTGATCAATATTGCAATAAAAACAATCATACAAGTTTTCTGAAGTTGCTCAGTGTCTCTACTCACTCTGTATCTGGCCATTTTGTTCTTGTTGCGCAACAGTAACAAAGTTTTTGTCCAGTTCAAAGTTTTTAACCAGTTTACAGTGTGTCAAATGGATCCAGGAAGCTCGCTCTGCAATCTTGACTGCAGTGGGTGTCGACAGTAGTACCTGGTACGGACCTTCCCACTTCGGAGAGCTCCAATTCTTCCATTTCACAATCGTCACCCAGACCCAGGTGCCTTGGGCTACTGGTGCTTCCGATTTCAATTGCTCTTTATCTGAAACAGAATTTAACTGCAAAAGTTTGTTATTCAAAAATCGCCTTATATATCCTGCAAGTGAACTGTCAGCCTCCTGCTCTGTAGACATGAGAGGTTTCCACTGAGGTGTATAATATGCCCTCCCAAACAAAGTTTCAAAAGGAGTTAATCCCTTTACATTTGGAACAGTTCTCATACTCAACAGTGCTAAAGGCAAACAGTGCACCCAATTTTTCTGTGTCTCTTCTATTAACTTCCTAAGTTTATTTTTCAATACCCCATTGTGCCTCTTTACTAGCCCTGCAGATTGAGGGTGGTACGCACAGTGGTTTTTTAACGATATCCCAAAATAACGACTGAGTTGTTGGATTGTTTGGTTCACGAAATGTGTCCCATTATCACTATAAATCTTTTCTGGTATACCAAATCTAGGTACAATTTCTTTAACGAGGACCTTTGCAACAGTAGCTGCATCTGGATTTTTGGTTGGAAATGCTTCTACCCATTTGGAAAACATGTCTATAATAACAAGGCAATATTTCTTATTTTCACATTTATTCAATTCTATGAAATCCATACAGATAGTATGGAACGGATATGGTGGTGTAGGAAAATTCTCTCACTTAGGCTTTAGCGCCCCTTGTGCATGATGCTTGTTATAAACATGGCATGCTGCACAAAAATTTTTTGTATAGTTTGCAAACCTGTAGGTTGTAAACACTCGATTCACTAACTGTACCATCTCCCCTGTTGAGACATGGCTCTGCCCATGGCTCAACAATGCTGCATATTTAAACAAATCAGATGGCAAAATCGGTTTCTTTTCCTTGGAGATGTACACTCCCTTTTCGAGGATTGCTCCTCGTTTTATCCACTTTTGTTTCTCAATGTTTGTAGTAAGTGTTTGCATTGTTTGTAACATTTCTAAATCTAAAATCTCTGAGGGTTGTAATTCCTCGCTCAAAAGAAAACTTTCTGTGGCTGAGGCTGCCTGCTTTGCAGCTGTATCAGCTTGTGCATTACCTTTTGAAATTCTATCCTGTTGTTTCGTATGAGCTATGCATTTGCAAATAGCTACTTTCCTAGGTAACTGAATTGAATCTAACAAGTCTAAAATAAGTTACACATGATTATTCGGTTTACCAGTAGATGTTATCATTCCTCTATTTTTTCACTGTTGCACAAAAACATGTACAGTAGAAAAAGCATACTGACTGTCAGTATAAATGTTCACTTTCTTACCTTTTGCTAAGGTACATGCCCTTGTTAAGGCAATCAATTTTGCTGCTTGTGCAGTTAAGTTGTGTGGTAAAGATTTTGCTTCTAAGGTTTCAGTATTAGAAACGACTGCATACCCCACTAGGTTCTGTCCTGTAGGACTCCTCCTGCATGAGCCGTCCACATAACATGTCACCTCAGCATCATCCAAGGGAACATCCGTAAGGTCTTGTCTTGGTAATGTCTTTTGTTCAATTTTTTGCAGGCAGCAGTGTGGTTTGCCATCTGCAGGGGTTGGAAGCAAAGTTGATGGATTCAAAGTTGTACATTGTTCAATTGTCATATGAGGTTGGCTCAACAGTATGGTCATACAGGAACGATGCCTAGCTGGAGAAAGATATGCTTTTTCTTGCAGTAAAATAATTGCGATTGCATGAGGCACTCTCAATGTGAGAGGGTGGAATAACACTACTGAGGCTGAAGCCTGCACTGCCATTGCAGCTGCAACTACTGCTTGTACACAGTGGGGCAGGGATTGCACCACTGGGTCTAACTGTGATGAATAGTAAGCTATGGGGCTTTGTTTGTCCCCATGTTGCTGTGTCAATACTGATGTCATATAACCTTGCTTACAATCTACAGTTTGAATAAACTGCTTGTTATAGTTTGGTAATCCTAAAACTAAGGATGATGCTATCAATTGTTTCAGCTTACAGAAAGCTGCTTCTGCTTCAGGTGTCCATTGTAATAAATCTTGTGCTGCCATCAGCTTTTTAAATATTTAGTCGGCCGGTGGAGCAGATTCCAAAGCATAGTTCGGTATCCAACTTTGACAAAAATTAGTAGTTCCCAGGAAGGACATCATTTCCTTCTTGGTAGTTGGTCTAGGTGCTTGTAAAATCGCTGTTTTTTTGTCTTCATTTAATATTCTACCTTCTTTGGATATTACATATTTCAAGTATTTAACTTGTTTTCTCCAAAGCTGTAACTTGTCTTTGTTTACTTTGTGACCTTGAGTAGCTAAAAATTGTAATAAAGCTATTGTGTCTTCTTTGCATTCTTGCTGGGTGGGGGCTGCCAGCAGAATGTCATTTACATAAAGTAGAATCTGACGACCTTTTGGTGAGATAAATCCCGCCAGGTTGCTTGTCATTTCCTGTGCAAATATTGTTGGACTTTCACAATATTCCTGTGGTAATCTGGTATATGTGTACTGCTTTCCCTGAAATGTAAATGCAAACCAATATTGGCTGTCAGGGTGTATCGGTATCGAGAAAAATGCATTACTAATGTCTACCACTGAAAAATATTTCTGTTCCGGCTTTAAATTATTCAGTAAGGTGTGTGGATTTGGCACAATTGGTGCCCTGGGTATAACTGCATTATTTACAGCTTGTAAGTCTTGGACCATACGCCATTCCCCATTTGCTTTCTTTACAGGAAATAAAGGTGTATTACATGGTGAATCAGGAGATTCTATTAAGACTCCCTCCTTAAGTAAGGCTGCTATGATAGGTTTGATTTCTACCTCTGCATCCTTTCTCAAGGGATATTGTCTTTTCTGGGGCCTAAAAGCTGACTTTGGCATTATGGTAACTGGTCCTGCTGTACGTATTAGTCCTACATCTGATTTTCCTGCTGACCAGAGAATATCTGGTATGTCTCGCAAGGCTTTTTCCTCTTCTTCCAATAAGAGTAACACTCAGCTATTCTCACTAGCCTGTGAGTGTACAGCTGGATGTGTCTGTGTGATCCAATTCAATTTTTGTTTCTTTACTCCCTGTTCAGAGAGCTCTAATTCTGTCTGCTTTTCCCACCTTGTGACTTTTTTACCTAAGTCTGCCCATTTTAAAGTTTTGTTCTTAGTGAAACTAACATGTGGCAGTCGATTAGATTTGTAAAGTGCTAAAAATTCCTGGGGCAATGAACAGCTTGCTACACTGTTCCCTTCTGTATCCCAGTACAAGTTTCGCAATACTAGCCTGTTTGCGTGGTTCTGAAACAATTCTTGTTCATAATCTTTATCAGGTCCTGGTCTATTACAGTAATATAGAGTACAATGCAACAAATGCTGTTTGTCAATGTTGAGGGAGGGGAACTTGCTGATGGCTACATTTATCAGTTCTTCGGTTACTGCCCCCGGACCAGTCGTAACCAAGTCCTGGCTGTACCAATAATACATTTCACCCTCCGGTCGCACTACAAAAGTGTCCATTTGTCGCTGTGTTCCATACCCTGCATGGTTGGAACTACGGCTATGCCAAATATCTGCATCAAATCTCTACCCAAAAGATTTACTGGGCATTTTGCAGAAACTACAATTTTACTTTTTTGAGTCATCCCTGAAACGGGGTCTATTATTGTTATGTCATGGGAGAGTGGCTCCCTATACAGCTGTCCATTAGCTGCTTTTACTAGTATATAATCTGGTGATTCTGTATCTTCCGGTAGTTTGGAAGGGTGTATCAGGGTTCGCGAAGCCCCTGAGTCACATAAAAATTTAACTTCTCTCCCCTCTACCAGAAGCGTCACTTCCGGTTTGGTGTCTGCTAAGTAAAGCTCTAAGCACAAAAGAGCTAGGTCTAAAATTTCATTTTCTTCTGCATCTGTGTATTCATATACATCCTCTACCCTTTGTGTCACATCATCTTTTCCTGCTATCACATTTACACTTGCCTTTTCCTGCTCACTCTCTTCTAATGATTCCTGACTATCATATAGTCATTCCTCATCCTCCTTATTTTCTGTAGTCGCCTTCTTGTTTAGCCTGCAATCCCTCGCTAAATGTCCTTTTTTTCACACTTAAAACACTTACCCTTTTTCTTTCTTTCCTCGAAATCTTCTGATCATTTGTCAGATTGTTTATTTCCATGGGTATTTTTCTTACCCTTTTTCCCAGTTTGTACCATAAATACTTCTGACCCATCTTCTGCTGAAAATACTTGAGTTTTCTTTTTCTTTTTACTATTAAAATGTCTTTCTGCATGTCTAGCATATTCAAGTAATGGCTGTAATCTACTTGTTCGATGATCTACCATATGCTTCATAATAAAGCTACTAATGGGAGTTATATTACCCTTCAAGAATGCGTTCTTTAACTGTTGTTCATATGAGGAATCATGTGTCCGGTTTTCTGGTATCTGCATTCCGCAGTGATTATTAAAACACTCTTAACAGTCTAGCATAATATCTATCAACTGTTTCACCTTCCTGTTGTATGCATTGATTAGTGCAAGTCCAATCAGCCCTAGGCTTCCACTTTTCAGAGATTCGGTCTGTCAGACCTTTTACTCTGCCATCCAGTTCTGCATTAGTATGTGGGAGTGGTCTAAGTTTTGCATCATGAGGATTCCAGTCGCCACTGATCATGTGCCAATCTGGACCCACAATTTGTCTAACTACTTTTTCTACTTTCTCTCCATTTAAATGGTAACTTAATCTCATGCCCTGTAAGTCTTCTAAAAATTTTCTAAAGTTCACTTTTGGGTGGGGAATACCTTCTGTGGCTTTCTGGACATCTTCCTGTGTCCACGGTCTATAAACTAAAAGTGTCGGATCTTGTCCTGCCTGTCCTGCCTGAGGGTTCGGTACTTCTATGAGCGGACATATCTCTTCTTCACTCATAGCTTGTGATGCTCTATTTAATTCATTTAATTCAATTTCCCTCCTCAGGTTGCGTGTTCAAGACCTGGTCTCGATAGGATCCCTAACAAATGGTTGTGCTTTTGCAGGGACTGCTGGGTATAGCGGAGGTGGATCGGCTCGTCCACTCACTTCATATTCCGGTAACGGAAGTGGAGGGGGCAAAAGAGGGGCCGTTAGTATTACTAAGCTATTGTCTTCTTTATCTAAGAACATTGTCTTTGAATTTTTAATTCTTTGCTCCCTACGATTTGCTTCCTCAAGCCACCTATGCGCCTGAGGGACTCCTAATTGTCTCTGCTTTTTTAATTGACCTTTTGCGTCTATTTTTACCTGTTTTACAAGTTTCATAAGTGCAAGTTTATCTAAATTACCCTCGAATTTATACTTATCGACCCATTTGGTGTAATATTTAACATTATTGGCACGCTGTAATTGTATATACTTTGCGTCTTCAGTTAGAGGCGTGTCCCGGGAACTTTTTGTGCACTGATTTCCCATTGGTGTCTTAGCTAAGCTGTAAATTGTTACGTAACCCTTCCTATCACGTGGTACCACAAATCTATACCTTTTCACAGTTTATCTAGAATAACTGTCTACCTATTCTGTTTCCCTGATCTATGACAAAGAACAGTAACCCCTTTTTCTGTCTCTAATCTGCATACACAAATTTACCTGACAAAAAACAGTTCTGTACCTAGTCCCTGATCTTAAAACAGAAATAAGGTAATTCCTCCTTACCTGACCCTCCGTGAGTTGATCCACCAGATCGTTGACTCGTCCTCCAATCCCAGATAAGAAACAGTGGCTGAACTTTTTCGAATGACAATTCAGTCAGAGGTCTTTCGAAACAGAAGAGCCGATTTGGCCTCTTCTCCATACGGATGCATGCCACCGGGCCCAATTCTGACCTAGGTCCAGAGCGAGAGATATGATTCCGGTCCAAAGGACCAATCTGTCAAAGGAAAAATATACTTTAAAAATGATCAAAACATGGTAGGTTCAGGTTAAGGCACTTTAATCTTGCAGCAAGGAGACAAAAACGTGCTAATACAGAGTTTGTCTAACCAGAAACAGGAAATGCATTCATTTTATAGGTTATCAAATTAATCCTGTCCTACCATGCTGACGTAACAGATTACCACCTTTTCATCATCTGCTGACCATTTTTTCCATGAATTTCTGCTGATTTAAACAATTTTTAAGTGAAACTTCCTGAGGAAAACAACATGGCCTTGGTTACTTTCAGTTAGATACTTGTTATGTTACATTCAAGATACTACAGCTAAATCAAGCCCAATGCTAGCAGTTACTAGGTCAGAGGGAAATTTACAAGTTTCAGTAAGCATGCTGCAGTTTTAGAAAAGCATTTTTTCAGTCTCATATGAAACTCAATTTGTATAAATCATAGTGCATGAAAAATAGAATGAAAAGCATATTAAAAACACTTGATTATTAATTTGGCATTAAGCATACACACATTAATACATATTTTTCTAACACTTTAGCAATGCATTTTTTTGCCAAAGAGCAGTTGCCCTACATGTTAACCATACAGAGGCACAGGGAAAGGGTAGTGCTATTTCCTTTTTCCTGCTATCATGTAACCTCAGAGTTAGAATACTTGTGCCATCCCTATAAAAAAATATATGTGTTACTTTAAGTAATTTCAAATGTATATTTATTTTCAGTTACTTGAGTTTGATTTTTTTTTTCTCTTGCAGTTCTGTTTTTGGTTTAAAGTTAGTATTAGATTTTTTTGTTTGTTTTACAAATAATGATGCTATTATATGAACATTCATTTTTCACCTAAACCAGTAACTAGCACACTAGTTTGCATACTGTAGTGAGCATTTTTTGCCATTTTCAGTAGCATGTAAAATGTTAACTCTTGATTTCTGATAAAGAGCCTCTTAGTTTATAGTCAAAAGGGCCCTAGCCAGGGTAATGGACCAGGCTGCCCAGCCATTTCAGTATCCCATTACTTGGCTTTATCTCCAGTTTCCATAAACACTGTTTAAACTTGTCAATGTGCATAGTTTTCTTCTTTGCTTATAGTGATTACAGAGCTATGGATTTAATTTAAAACTAATTTCAAATGATATAGAGTACATACTGATGGCTATTTGCTAAACAAAACAGCTGCACATTGAAAAGAGATTTAGCAGAAGCAACAGTAAACCTCTCTTCCCTTGAAACTCACATTCAAATATGCACTGAAACTCACATTCATTGAAAAAATATCTTGGCCAGTGAAGGATTAAGTCTACATTTTTTCATAAGCTGTTTTCAAGCCATGGACCCCCTGCATATGTTTTTGGACCATAAGTAAATGCAGGTGTTCTTTGATTCACATTCTTGATTGGACCAAGTTATATTTATTGTTTAATACAGTGACAATATATTTAAATTAGTAGCTTTGAACTTTTTTTCCAGTAAGCAGTAAAATAAAATGTATGAATCAATAATGATAAAAGTACCCATTTCAGAACATTTCAACCAATAAAGGCCTCTCAGACTGCTGTTGTTATAATGCAACAATGTTTGTACTTAATAATTCCAGACACTACATTTATTATGTATAAATCACATGGCTGATTGTGGCCATAGTAAAGTATTTCAATTTCCTTCACACAAATGTGTACTAGTCCTACATTTAATTTTTATTGTGGACATTCCTCAAACTTAGTAACTATAGATAATTTGTAGACTACATCCTTTTCAGATGTATGTGACAAAAAATGAATGACTAAAGTCACATATTTCAAACTTGTTTTCCAAAAACAAAAAGTAGCCACTTGATTCACAGACACACACATGCACACACACACACACACACACACACACACACACACACACACACACACACACACACACACACATACACACACACACACACACACACTAGTCCTGCCAAACCAGAATTAAAAATGATCAGGTAAGAGCATATGTTACTTTTAACCAGAATCCCCCTACCAACAGTTTTAGCAACATTGTTGATGGTATACACCCCTTATTGTTATGAAGAAATAAATTACATGTACTTTATTGATAGCATCGGGTGTACAACATGAACATGTATAAAGATCACTAGCCTCATACCTTAACATCCAGCCAGGTGTAGCACAGTTTGATAGAAGAGTATTAGATTACATGCACTTTATTGATAGTGTTAGACGTACTACATGAAACTGAATAACGATCACTAGCATCATACTATAAGATCCATCCAAGTATAGCACAGTTTGAATAGAAGAATATTTATTAGAGCATGACAAGTATTAAAGACCTGATAACATATGCTAAGTCAATATGCAAAATATCTACAGATGTAAAAGACTAAAGTCACCTATGCTGCATTAAAAAAATTATATGGTGGTGATATTGCCATAACATTTTCTGAAATAGATCAACTATGCAATATGGGATGCTTGGCAAACAATGGCAACAGGTTCATACTTATTAGACATGCAGCCCAGGAGACCATTAAGGAGCTTAGCTCAAATTCCCAAATGCTCCATAGCACTGTCTGGTTAAGTGGCTTGTTCAACAACACACAGTAGGTAAATGAAGGTAGAAAGATTCAAACTATGCACCCTTGCCAGGGGAAGCAGCTCATTAAAAAGTAAGAGCTTTAGTCCTTTGCACTAACTGCCAGAGTAATACATTATTTAACTAAATGCAGAAATCATTTACAATCTGATCCTGAAAAGAAGACTGTATTATAGAAATATGCAACAATGACTACATAATGAATTCTCAAGATCTGTCTGACTAAGTAATGGTTTATGAAGATCTGACCATTCTGATCATCACTCCAAAAATACAAACTATACCTCCTGACAAATGTCAAATCCTTTGCAGTTACTGGATGCTATAAAAAAGGTAATGCAAAAATATACAACAACTGAGAAACTGAAAACAGAATGAAGTAGAAACGCACAACTCAGCCCTCAGATGGAACAAGAACATGGACACCAGCACTTAGCGCTCTCATTTGCTTTATTAACATGAACTTCTTCAGAAAATCTAATGCAAAAATATATTACTAAAATGTAACATGGACAGACTATTTTACACAAGCCAGACTTATTAATGAATGAATTCAATATTTAGCACAATGAATAAAACAATCACAGAGAATAATAGCTGCTACAGCTTTTGTTAAATAAGTCGTACAAAAAGCTAAAATATTACTGTATTGCATACTATTTTCTTTTTAGGGGGCAGGAGAGATACTGGACAGTTGCATCTCATTTTTGACCTCCCTATGTCTTCTCTATCATGAAGAACAGCTATGCCGTCTGACATCACTTGGTACAGGTGTGACCTACTTGAATTGCTAATAATGCTGTATTGTTGCAGCATTCATCTCCAAAGACAACAGAGACATATCACAGACAAATGGGTCCTTATGCAGGGCAATGAATCAGGCCACTGATAGGCATACCAATATCCTGTTATCTGGCTTGTTTACCCAGTTATCAGAAACACGTTTTAAACCTGTAGTGCACATACTATTTTCTTTCTTACTTTTATAATTATCATTGATATTTGGATTTCATTTAGAGCCCTTACTTCAATTTTTTTTTAGAAAAAGACACTGACAGCCATTTTCTTAACAAAACAAAACGCCATAAAAAAACAGTGCAACTGTTTCTTTGAAACTCACATTTAGTGAAAATGCATCTTGCAGCTCGTTAAATTGCAAGAAATATACTGCAATTCAAATTCAATAGCATATAGTGAAGTACTAATTAATGTCTATGTGAAGAGGGTACAGGAATTCAAAAGACAAATGTATAACACAACCACTCAAACAATGCAAAACACCTAGGACAGCTCACTGAGCACAAGTGTCCCTGTTCAGGAGTGGCCTAAGAGTACTGTCTGGTGAAGTAATTTACAGTTATGCAGAAAACAAACGAAGGCTGAGGGAATCAAACTGTACTACAGTAAACAGCTTTTCAACAGCTCATAATCTTACTCATCTACACTAAGTGCTAGATAACCTGTGGTACTCCACAGTACAGTGCATTTCACACAGTTGTGCCAGCAAAAGAAGGCTACATTAAAAATGGCTTCATAGCTAGATTATTACCATTAAACTCATACTTCATGCTGCCCAGTTTATTCACAAGAAAATAATTAGCACACTGTCAGCAATAAGAAAACCAAGGTTGGATCCAAAGAACATGTCTTATGTGATGATGCTTGCTTTTACTACAATCAATTTCCTTCCTTGACCCCAGCAACTATTCTTACTCATAGCCACCAGTTACAAGGCTTGTATTCGAAGAGACCACTGAAGAGTTTAGCTCTAATTTCCAATTATCCTAAAGCGCCCTCTGGTTAAGTGACATGCTAAGGATAAGGCATAAATATTCGGCAAAATCAGAAATCATCTGCAAAAATGGACACAAATAAAGAGACACTACTGTAAATCAATTAAGAAATTATTAGAACAGTAGGTTTAAAATTAACATGCATGTTATGAACCACAAAGTGTGAAACTCTAATGAATGACATTGATTTGGTAAGGGAAAAAGTACTGATGGCAGTTTGTGTGGAAGATAAAGGCTCTTGACTCCTGTAGCCAAGGTATAGAGTCTGAGCAAGTAAATTAACTAAACAAACCTTTCTAACAAGGGCATGATACACATGCGCGCGCACGCGCACACACACACACACACACACACACACACACACACACACACACACACACACACACACACCTCAAGTTCTTGCACACAATGTTCTATTCTGCTGCATCTGTAGTATATACCAGCACCACACAGCTCAAGATTCATTTTGTAATGCTGCTAAAAAACGGAATTCTACTCTGTTAAAACCTGCAAGAACAGCTCAAATTCCATTCTACTGCAGCTTATCCTCCCAATCAAATACTGCTAAACTAAAAAAGAAAGAAAGAAAGAAAGAAAGAAAAAAAAATTCTGCTTTTTAAAAGTCTCCTTTTACACTACTATTCTTTCTTAATAAGAGTGCTTGCTGCGATATTAAATTGTGTGCCTCTTGTTCATAGAAAGTCATTTGTTCTTTATACATGGATTTCTGCTGCCTACTCCAGTAACATTGGCTGCTGAAACTGTCAATCATGTTGTTGTTCTCAAGCAGGAAGTAGGAATTCTTTAAAGCAACACCAGTCATGGTTCAATGAGACACTAAACAGGAAAGTATTATTTTTTTTAATATCGTAAGAAAACTTTTTTTTTTTTACATTAATTTTGTATGACTGAGACTCCCAACCATCTCTGGGCCCTAGGCAACTGCTTAGATTAACTAGTGCTGGATCCAGACCTAAGTAGCAGAGGTTAAACTGCCTATTTAAGTGGTACAGTTTGAAATATTTTCAGCTTAAAAACCTCAGCTTTGGCCGGCTAAGATCTAGCTGTATTCAACTGGATGTATAAGAGAATTTAAGTACCTTTATCTGCACTTTTTTCAAATAATACAGTATTTAAATTCATTTAACTGTGTTGCAGGAATATTAACTGAACTGGAAGTTTTGACTCTGCTCTTCAGTCAGTGCTTGCTTGAATTTTATTACTTTTTAGGAATTGCAGGTGTGGGGCTAGCCACATTCTTTGATTTCCTGACCTTGCCTATTTAAATGGTACAGTTTGAAAATTTTCTGCTTAAAATCCTCAGCTTTGGTCGGCTAAGATCTAGCTGTATTCAACTGGATGTATAAGAGAATTTAAGTACCTTTATCTGCACTTTTTTCAAATAATACAGTATTTAAATTGATTTAACTGTGTTGCAGGAATATTAACTGAACTGGAAGTTTTGACTCTGCTCTTCAGTCAGTGCTTGCTTGAATTTTATTATTTGTTAGTAATTGCAGGTGTGGGGCTAGCCACATTCTTTGATTTCCTGTCCTTGCCTATTTAAGTGGTACAGTTTGAAATATTTTCTGCTTAAAAACCTCAGCTTTGGCAGGCTAAGATCTAGCTGTATTCAACTGGACGTATAAGAGAATTTAAGTACCTTTATCTGCACTTTTTTTTCAAATAATACAGTATTTAAATTGATTTAACTGTGTTGCAGGAATATTAACTGAACTGGAAGTTTTGACTCTGCTCTTCAGTTAGTTTCCCACCCACCCTCCCTGTTTTTGTTTTGGTGTTAATCTTATTGGCCTTGAAACTGCCTGCCCCTCTTGTAAATTTGTGTTTGGATACTCCTTCTGGGCCCATCTCATTTGCTCACTCAACTGAGTGCAGTGAGATCATATTCTGATTTCAGGCACTCCTACTGTGTACAAAGAGAGCATCTGGGAAAGAGAACAAAAAAAAATTAAGCTTGTTTCCTGCCTTTCCTGTTAAGTGGTCTAGACTGTTTGTAAGCTTCTCATCCCCCAAGCCCTTCTGTGTTGCCTTCTAACTTAGTTTTTTTTCTTATAACTAGCCAGTTTTCTAGTTTCAGCACTCAAATCTGTTTCTTTGAACTCAGCACTTGTTCAGAACTCACTGTAAGCACTACATAAGCTACAAATTACTTCAGCACTCAACTTTCCTCACTTGTCTAGTGGAAAGCAGTTTTTAGTACTTAATAAATAAGCACTTATCCAGTCATGTCTAAGGGTCAGCTCCCAAAGCTCTCTTCACCCAAGACTGGACTACACAGTCAAGAGGAGAAGGTAAACACTTGCACCACACCACACTCATCACATAGTCCCTCAAAACCTACACCACCAAAACACACACATAGAAACACAAAACACACACCTACATTCGAGGAGGCTCTCAATAAAAACCCGCCCAAGCATCAGGGACATCCAAAGCATAAATGCAAGCAAACTCCTCCCCCCAACACAACCCAAATGACACATAGCCCACAAACTTAGTGTGCCACTCAACCACAGCCCATAAGGCATAACAACGTACCCAACACTCTAGTCATAGGTGATTCTATGGTCAGGCACACTGATGTTCCACTCACTAGAATAAACAAGGAGAAAGTTACTGTCAGCTGCCTGTCAGGTGCCAGGATCCACCACACAACACATGCACTCAGGTCACTCCACAATAAGTACAAATATGACACTGTCATTGTCTATGTTGGTGTGAATGACCTGAGACATACCTCCCTGGACTACATGAAAAGAGACATGAAGGAGCTCTCTGATCTTGTATCCCAGGCAGGTATGACCCTAACCCTGAGTAGCATCCTGCCATCACCCAGAATGATACCACAGTACAATGACAAAATGATTGACTTCATTAATTGGCTAAGCTTCTGGTGTCATTCTAAGGGGATCCAGTATTTGTCTGCCTGGGACGACATGATCGACAGTCCACAATGCTTTGCCAGAGATGGTCTGCACCTGTCGCCCTTAGGATTCCGGATACTGGCTAAGGCTCTTGCCACCCCTAAAGTGCATTTTTTAGGCAAGGTTCAAATGACAAATTCACGACCGTAACAGGTACAAGCAAGCAAAATCTGAGGGTAATGCTACTCAATGCTAGAAGTCTAAACCTAAAAATGCACTCACTCGAGGCACTCCTTAAAATGGAGAACATTGACATCTGTGCAGTGACAGAGACCTGGTTCAAAGCTCCAGAGAGCACCCCTGCATTACCAAACTTCAATTCATACCACACCTTTCGGCCACCTAACCCAGAAAGAAGCACTAAAGGCGGAGGCGTGTCCATATTCATTAAGGATATCCACACCTCCAGGCTAGTTGCACAGCATAATACATAAGAGAGTATCCAAGTGCAACTAACTCTGGGCAAGACCGCAATCCAAATTGTAGCTTGCTACAGACCTCCCACCATGCCCCAGGATTCACACTCCTCATTTCTTGATACACTAGAAAGTATTAGGGTACAACCCAACACCCTAACAATGGGCGATTTCAACTACCCCACTATTAACTGGGAAAACTACTCATGTACCAACTCTTTTGCTCAACGTTTTCTAGAATTCATAAATTCCAATGCCTTGGATCAACTTATTCACACCCCCACCAGGGGCAGCAATATCCTAGACCTGGTCATTACCAACATGGGAAAACGGTGTTCCACACCAGAGGTCAATTCCTCATTGGTCAGATCCGACCACAAGCTAATCAGCCTAGACATCCACATCCCACCCCCAGCCCCAGTTAGGGAAACCATCGTAAAAAACTTCTCCAAAGCCAACTTCACACTTCTTAAGACAGAAGTGGCAAACTTCATTACACCAATGCAGACGAACAATAGAGGTATGACTGCTGAATCCTACACAAATGCACTTTATAAGCACTTACACAAGTGCATGGATCATGCTATCCCTAATAGAACCAAGATGTTATCCTCCAAAAAAGGAAGCCAATCTGGTGGTCCTCTGTCATAAACAAACTCTACAACAGAAGAAAGAAACTGTTGCAAAAAAGAGTAAAATCCCATGACTGGAGGAACTCCCTGGACAACCTCAGTAAGAAGCTGAGATCCCTCATAAAATCCTCCAAAGCTAGTTACAAAAACAAAATTGCCACTGACTCTAAAGACAACCACAAAGCATTCTATAGCTATGTCAAGAATCTAAATGGGAACACTCAGATCTGCTCTGAGTTACAGCATAATGGCACTAAATATACAGAACCAACTGATACTGCCAACATCCTAGCAGATAGGTTCAGTGCTAACTTTACCCCCCTCTCAGTCCCTAGAGGGCCCAACTCTATACCGGAAGAATGCAAAGTTCCTATAATCACGGCTGCACAGGTAAAAAACACACTCTCCAAAGCCAAGAACACAGCATCCATGGGACCTGACAATATCCCAGGCTGCGTTCTACCCGAACTACAGAATCAACTGGCACCCTACCCAAGTACCATGTTCAATCATAGCCTCACCTCAGGCTTTGTACCCACTGAATGGCGCACCATGACAGTTATCCCACTCCACAAATGGGGAGCCATGACAGACACCGGGAACTACTGCCCCATTAGCCTGATGAGCCTGGTCTGCAAGGCCATGGAACGTATCATCGTGGAACTCATAAACAAAGACATTGGTAATCTCCAAACTCTGGACCCTACTCAGTTTGGATTTGTAAAAGGCAGATCATGTCTCCTAAACCTGATTGACTTCTTTGAAGCAGTCACCAAAGCCATAGATGAGGGTAAAATGGTTCACACAGCTTATCTAGATCTCGCCAAGGCTTTTGACACCATCCCCCACTCTGGAATTATAGATAAGCTCACTAAACTAGGTATAAATCCCTATGTCACAAGATGGGTTGCCAACTGGCTCATGGACAGAACCCACACTGTGAAAGTGGCAGATTCCAAATCCGACATCAGACCAGTGACAAGTGGAGTACCACAGGGTTCAGTCCTGGGTCCTTTCCTGTTTGGTATCTACTTCTCTGAAGTGCAGGCCAACACAGAAGGTCTTTGGTTAACAAAGTTTGCAGATGACTGCAAACTAGGAGCCATAATCGAAACTCCTAATGATGTGGACAACTACAAAAGGGCCTCACTGAGACAGATACCTGGTGTCAAAGCCATGGCCTGAAGCTCAATGCCAAAAAGTGTATTGTCATCCCCTTTGGTAAAAACTCTGTACCCATGAACTACCACATAGCTGGTAGTCTACTTAATGCTGAAAATGTGATAAGAGACCTTGGGACACAGGTGGACAGTAGTCTCTCCTTTGATAATCACATCGCCACAGTGGTCAGGAAATCCTTCTACGTGGCTCATCTCATCACAAAAGGATTCTCATCCAGAAAAAAAGAGGTCATTGTTCCCCTCTACTCATCACTCATTAGACCCGTTATAGAGTACAATGCCCCTTTTGGTATAGACATCTACAACAACTGGAAAGACCACAGAAATACCTCACAAAGAGGATTACTGGCCTCAAACAGATGCCCTATGCAGACCGTCTCAAAAAACTATAGCTTTACTCCATCGCATATCGCCTACTCAGGGGCAATCTCTGCCTAACATACAAAGCTATGTCAAACCCAGAGCTGTTGGACATGCTCCACTTAAAGAAATCCCAAACCCTCCGAGCTACATGCTCTAGGGACCTAAACCTTGTCACCAAAGTAAACAGAACATGCTGGAGGGATAGATTCCTGTCCCAGAGACTTCCCATACACTGGAACAGACTACCTATCTATGTCAAACAGAGCTCCTCATTAGCACTCTTCAAGAAAAATCTTGATGATTGGATGGGAAATTCACCCCGGGGATCACTTCTGTGACTCTGCTCGACAGGGGCACAGGAAAATAATTTTCTTGGGTGGCGAAAGCCAGGGTACATTTTTTGGCTAGGCTTGTATGGACCCTAGGGCCAATAGCCTAGTACCTACCTATGAACCTATGAACTTTAATAATTATTCATGCCATGATGAAATGCTCAAAAAGTCTGTGGTTTGAGTCTAAATATATTAACAATATTTAGATAACACAGTCATTGTTTTTCTTTTTTTGAAAGGTAAAGTATTTTTTCTATATTTTTTATACAGATAGCTGTAAAGTGAAGAGTTTACTAAGTATTAACTGGATTAATAGTTGCACCACTCTTCTTCTAAGTTCCACAGTGGTACAAAACACCTAGTACTAGTTAACAGGCCTTCTTTCTTCATTTTGAGTCTCACCATAGGTGCTTTGTTTGTAGAGTCTGCCTCTCTGTGTCGCTGTTCAGTGCATGTTATGTTTCCACTCACATCCTATAGATGTGCTGTAGGTAAAATGCCAATCCTCAAAATAGTCAAAAATATGCATGCTGTGTGTGTGTGTGTGTGTGTGTGTGTGTGTGTGTGTGTGTGTGTGTGTGTGTGTGTGTGTGTGTGTGTATGTGTGCACGTGTGTGCATATGTATGTGTGTCTACATCCTGCAATTGGTTGGCACCCTAATCAAGACATACTTCATTGCTTAGCACCTATTGCATGCTGGGACAGGCTCTGGCTTCTTCTTAGCTCTGCACTGGATTATATGGAAAATCTGACAATAAATGATTGAATGATTGCTTTTCTTCTTAAGTGGGTAAAGCCAAAGGGATCCATTCTTATCTTCTGTTTCATTATGAATGACATATGAAACCATGGGGATATTCACATGCCAGTATGAGTACAGTGTTGATAGATGTTGGCCACTGTGTTACATTTACCATGTAACAAATAATCTTTATATCAGTTTTTGACTTTTGGATGAGTGGTTTATTTACAATAATTCTTTGCTAAATACTTACAAAAAAAGCATGTCGTTTTGGAATATAACTGTGTACAT